>NC_141762.1:56070943-56374031 GCF_982258835.1 Parasteatoda tepidariorum
TTATTTCACCAAATGAGAAATATATATTTACATTGTAACCTATAGGACCACATTGTGTACCCCCTAATAAGCCTATAATTATTTCTTCTATTGGGGAAAATGATGTAACTGCAAAATCAACCTAAATCGAGTAATTATCAGTTACGTCATTATTTCACCAAATGAGAGATATGTGTCTCTACATTTGAAACAGACTAACTGTAACTATATCTGCTTAATTTCTTTTAATATACACATTTAGTAATAGCAGTCTTGAAAATTTTAGCTATAGCTGTATTGAGCTTAGCTTACATGTTATTAGATAAGAAAACAATATGCTGGAGACCCAAAAAAATACATGATTAAGGATATTAATACAGAAAACACTTCTATATTACATTAACTTTTTAGCTTGTTAAACTGTTACTATATTTCTTATTTTGAAACCTAAGCCTACTTATTTTTAATTATCTTAAAATGTGCCATTGTTCTTTAACAATGAATAAGATAAAGATTATAACGGCAGTTGTTTGCCATATTTGTAAAAATGCTTTAAATACTGCAAATCAATTGAAAAATTGAATCAGTCTACTTAAGTTTCAGCAAATGAACATAATGTAAAATTTGTTTAAAACAGCATGCAGTTCTTTTCATGAAACTCGGAAAACAAATATTCTATAATATTCCACAACAAATAAAGGAGTTTTTTCTTTCATAAAGTACAAACAAAATTATCAGAAAATAGCTTAAATTTTTTTTTCATAGTTCAAAATAATGTCTGCGAGAGATGAGAAATATTTTAAAGGGATTCAATGAGAAACATTTTAAAGGACTATTGTTGAGAAACAAACTGCATTAATCCAGAATATTTTAGTCAACAATGAACTTAGTTAAAAAAAATTTAAAAAAACTCATAGTAGAAAAAGTATTTTGATAGTTTTTATTTTAAATAACCAGATGTACAGAAAATTCTCAACTATTCCTAGCATTTAGAATTTGTTAATCAGTCAATAAATCTCATTTTAAGAAAAGAAAATATAAATATACTTTTAAAATTAACAAAATCACCTTGGCTTTGCCATATTTCTCCATCGTTTTGGTGAGTTATCTTGAAGACTTGGTGAACCATCTCTTCCCGTCAACTTGGCACATTTTTCAAGCATCAATATTATATCACGATTAGAATTCACTTCTGGTAAGTAGAAAACCATATCACAGCTCTCTCCCTAAGAAAAAATTAAAATAAATGCTACATTACACTATTACTATTTAGATCTAAATGAAAATAAATTAAAATCTGTGAAATTTAATATTTTTTCAACAATTTTTGCAAAGATGCTAGCACAAATATTTTCCTAAAAAATTTTCTTTCATACTTGTTTGAAAGTTATATTTAAAATAAGTTTTAGACAGAATGAACTAATTTTGTCTTAATTATAAAAAAAATTTTTTACATATATATATGTTAATTACATTGAATTAAGAGATTAAATTTCAGTCTTAAAAAGTGAACGGATGTATCATACTCCAGAACACATATTATTTAATTTGAATGTTCGAATATAAATTTTATTCAGTAAGGAGGGGCAGCATTAAAAAATAAATTGTACTTATTAAATCTTTTATCAGCAAATTAATGTGATTTTATTTCTTAAATTTTTGTTAAAACTGAAAACTAATACTAATCTATTGACAAAGATTTGTATAATTTAGAAATTTCACTTAAAACCTAATAGCGAGTAACAAAAGTTTTTTTCATCAATTAAATATTTTTAATTTATTATTTCAATCATCTATTGAAAATTTTTTATAAATCAGCTTATTTTATGTCAAAATCTGTCTAAAAGCAAAAGTTTTATAATATGTTTTCAATTAGCTATTGAAAATACATTATAAAAGTTTTACTTTTGGGCAGAGTTTGACAGAAGACTAGCTGATTTTTAATAAATTATAAATTTTCAGTGATTTAACTGTATTCAAACTGGATAAGTACAGGAATGAAAAAATTTTACATTGAAAATATTGAATATCATTGACCAATTTCACATTGAAAATATTGTTGAATATTTGACATGTTGAAAATACGACTATTTATCTCATTTTCAAAAATAATTTTTCAGTGTTCTTTATTTTGAAACAATAAGCTATCTTTTTATTTCAAATATAATCTGGTTGTTCAGCTAACAACAATTATATTTTTATCCAATAAATAATCCATAACTCAATTAATATTTCGGTTATTTATAAGAAATTTTTATATAATGCCAATAAAAAAAGCAGCAGAATTTTTTTAAAAAAAAAAAAAAAAACATTTTCAATACATTGAATGAATTATGAAAAGGATATGTTTTTCTAAAAATTCCATAAGTATTTCCAATTAAGCTTTTAAATTCAAAACAAAATAATCAATATCAAAAATAAAGAATTACATTTCTCTCAAAGTTTAGAACAGCTGTTTCTTCTGAATATAATTTAGCTTATTTAACTCATTTTCAGCATATGCATCAGGGTTTCCGCTACGGTAGCTTTTTTCGCAAAATGCGAAAAGACCCTTCAAAAATGCTAAAATTCAACAAAGCATTTTCGCATTTTTGCTAAAGGATTTTACTAAATTCCATTTAAAAAAAAAGCTTCCGCGAAAAACCATGACGCTAACATCCATGAAAAAAACTTGATCAAACAAGAAGGAGAAAAAATCTAAATATCTTTTGCAAGAAGAACCATGACGCTAGCGTTCACGAAAAAAACGTGAACTGAACGAAATCTGTTGCAAAATCAATTTCCAGTGCTAATGAATCAGTTATTTCAGCAATGAAAATAGTCTATATGCAAGCAAAGGAACATTTGGCTACTAGAAAGTTTAGTTCAATAAAAGATTTGTGCATAATTTAGGTTGTTCCAGTCTCAGTGGATTGAATATAGGTACAGCCTCTTATGAAAGTTATGACAGCATTCGGGACATGGAAATGGCCCTTGCCATGACCATTCAAGAAAAAATACTGCATAAAGTTAATTCAGCAAGATGGTTCTCCGTCATAATTGATGAATGTACGGATGTTTCCATAGATCAAAGTTTAATTATCTACCTAAAAGTGCTTCATCAAGGTAGATTGTCTACACATTATCTAAGTTTAGTAGAAATGGAGGGTGCAAGTGCTAATTTTATTTACTCTTCTTTGATAAAGACACTTGAGAGTTTGAAAATAGATGTTACAAAATGCTCATCCTTAGGTACAGATGGACCTTCAGTTATGACTGGTGTTAGAGCGGGGGTTGCTGCTCTGTTCAAAAACCAAAATCCGTATTTAATTTCAGTACATTGTGTGGCACATAGGCTAGCATTAGCCGTGAGCCAAGCAGCGTCTGAGAATGCTTACCTGGTAAAGTTTCAGGACATAATAAAAAGAATTCACTCTTATTTTGAATGCTCCCCTGCAAATACCAGGCGATTGAAGAATGTTCAAGATATCCTTGAACAAAAATCAAGGAAATTCATAAAGTTATCAACAACTCGGTGGTTGTCTTTGGAGAATTCAGTTACAGCTCTGGATTGCAACTGGCAAGCTCTTGTTAGTGTTTTAATGGAAGACAAACGTCTTGTTGCTCAAGGGTTGTTAAAAAATATAACTACTTTTTCGTTTTAAGCAACCACTGCCATCATGAATGATATCATGTTCAACATTAATAAATTAAGCCTCATATTTCAAAAATCTAATTTAAATTTTGAATATGTTCAATCAAGTGTGAAGGCTTGTATTTCAAGTTTAGAAGAAATAAAAAATGGCACCGGCACTCATTATATGAGTTTTTTAGATGATGTGCCTAAGAAGGAAAGTGAAAAATTTGAGTTTCAGGGCCATATAATTTTAGATGGACTGAAACAGAGGGAAAGATTCCGTAATTTGATGCACAATTTTTTAAACTGTATCATTGAAAATATTACTGATAGATTGGGAGATTTGGATAAAATCGAAATGTTTAATATATTTATACCTAGCAGGATGCCCCATAGTTCGGAAGAATTACAGCATTATGGTGTAAAGGAAATCCGTTGCATTTTCAATTTGTTTTCGGAATCTCCCAGAAAAGATTTTCAGTTTACAGAAACTGAATTACTTTGTGAATGGGGATTATTTAAACACATCTTAATGCAACGATGTAAAAACATGTCATTTAATGAATTACTTTTATTTTTATATACCAATGATGTGTCTGAACAGTGCCCATTAATAACTTCTGTTATAGAGTATTGTGCAACAATACCAATGCACACAGTTGACTGTGAAAGGGGCTTTAGCTGCCTTAATTTGATTAAAACTAATATTCGAAACAGGTTGTTAATCAACCATGTAAACAATTTGTTAATGATTAATATTGAGGGCCCTGAAAGTGCATTTAACTTTCAAGAAGCATTTGTAAAATGGGCAAACATGAAAGAAAGGAAGATTGTTAATTATAAACCAAAATGTTTTGATAAATAATAAATGTGTTTTTTTTTTTTTTTGTTATAGGTATTCTTTTTGATATTCTTGTACATTAAGCTATTCTTTGTCAGATAACTTACAGTACTTGTTTGATATAAAGTAATTTTATAAGCCTAATGGCATTTTAGCATTTTGCTAAAACTTTTTTTCAGATTTTAGCTTTTTTGCTAATGAATTTTTAGACTCAGCTTAAACCCTGATATGCATATACCAAGAACAAATTCATAACCTAAAACATTTCATTTTTTTCACAAAATAATTAGTAGTTTTTTCCGTTAGGATATTTACAGCTGCTATTGACCTTTTCCTACAATACTGAGCTTGTTTTGTTCCACCTAAAGAAACTCGATCATTTCTGATACCATAACCGAAAAAATTGGGAACTGTGAGAGTAAGGCAATGCTGGTGCAAAGCTCAGGTTTTTTAATTCGATCCTGACAACAAACAAAGCAACAGCAGCGTAACAAGATGCATTTTAAAGTTGTCTGTGTATAAATCTTCTTGGTGGTGAAGGGTGGAAATTCAGAGCGAGGGGTATCAGCTCAGGCACTATCCAAGTCATCTGACTCAACAATTTGACCTTTTTCTGGGCAAGGTATGGTAGCATTCCTGCCATGCCTTAAAAGACAAATTCCCAAAAAAATGAGACTGGCCTCGATTGAGGAAGCATTATTCAACAAATAAATAACCCAGGTCAAGAAGTTTTCGTTAAAATAAACAAACAAGCGTGATACTGGAAAGGTTAAATAGGGATCAAAAGAAGATACTTAAAATAAATTACATTTGGAAAACAAAATTTTTGTTGCAATTATCCAAGTTCTTGATCTTAACTAATTTAGATTTCAAGTCTGAAACTAATTTGTTTGGAAAGTCACAGTTTTCTCAAAATGGTATTTAAGTTCATTTTTTGTCTGAATGTACTAGTTTATAAAGAACATGTGTGAAATTATCTAAAATCTGTTTCAAAAAATCAGATCACAACAGAAAACAAAAATAATTGTTTGTTACCCAGTGTGCTATTAATTTATACAAATTGGAAAAAATCTTATTTCTTCAACATTATAAATAGGACATCAAAGGATATACCTAATTAAATTTTTTAGATAAAAATTTATAAAAACCAAAGAAATAATCTATTTACCTAGTTAAATCAGTAACTAATGTTTACCTGAATCCAAAACTTTAGGGATATAGTGGGTGGTAAATATTCGATGAAAGGTAAATCAAATGACAGTTCAAACTGATCTCCAGAAACAGCTAAATAGGCTAAAAAAAGTAATTCGCATGACAAACAACATTTTAAAATAAATTAATTTCAGAAAGAAGAAAGAAAAATAATTATTTTTACAAGAAAATTTTAATTTTGAAGATAGAAAGACACATTAATATTAATTTTTTACAAATAGATGTATTTGCTAAGATACTGATTTAATTTAGTTCCCAGCTCCTCGATAGTTCTTGGGGAAAAAAATTTCCCATTTCATTTGAATTATCTTTTATTTGGAATTGTTCCAAGAAGTGTATTTTTTTGAATTTTAAAAATAAAATGTTGAGAGTAAAGTGATTTTAATTTTACATTCCTCCCCCTCCCCTTATCAGCAAAATAAGCATATCACTATTTTCCCTCTTGTGTAGTTGAAGTGAATAATTTTTAATGTTATGAAAAATGAATATCTTATGATTATAATTTGATATCTTTTTGAAACTCAGAATTTTTTATGAAAGTTTTCATTGTGATAATTTAAAGCATAATTTCAACTCTTAAAATTAAGTCAATCACAATAATTTTAATCAATAATTATTTTTTATATCGCAAAGAGTAATTAACTTTCAAAAAATTTCATTTAAATAGAAAAACTACTTTAGTTGACATCATTATTTTTTTTAGAAATATATTATTTAAGAAATTTTAGATTTAATTCATGGAGCATATTGAAACAAAGAATGATCTTACCATTTTCTTGATGCTGACTTGAGCAGTCGATCCAATTGTACTCATTAACAACTGTGACCAATTCAAAGTCTTTTAGAATTAAGCCAAAGTGCCAAGTATAAGGCACAAAATGGAGAATATCTGGTCTTAATTTTGAAGCCCAATCTTCCATTAAAGCTACAACAAAAGTTTTTAGTTAATAAGCAATTATATATTTATAATTAAATTTTAAACTTATTTACATTTTCAATAAGAAACTGAATAAAATCAACTTCTAAGATTAGCAGGTATCAACAAAATATGGATGTAAAATTTATAACCCAAAAAGTATCATGATATATTATTCAAAAATTCATTCAAAAACAAGTTTGGAAAATAATTGAAATTGTGCAATAGATAGATGGAAAAAAAATTATGTTTATCAATCCAAAATATTTTTATTACAAAATATCATTTACAGGGAAAAAATTCATGCTATAAATTGTTATATGGCAATAGTTTCTACATTTTACAAAATTTAAAGATAACTTTTTAATTTATTTTTTACAAAAAATCAGAACGTACAGTTTCCTTATAGTTTAACGTCGCTTGAGAAATGTTCATAAAAACTCTTCTTTAAAATATATATATATATGTATAAAAGCTGCACAATAAAAATTACAAAAAATTAAAAATCATCAAAATCATACAATACTAATTATTACACTAGAGAGTTTAATCACTCTCACATAACATATCGCACATTTACGTGCATAAGTACTCTATAGCATAGTTACCAGAAAACAACTTTGGCGTTCAACAAAGCTTGCATAAAAACTATATACGAGACTATGCTGAGCGATAATTGAAACAACAAAATTTCTCTACTACAAGGATGTGTCTGAAAATAAGTTTCCCCTATGAAGTGTTGAGAAAGGTAGTGTAAAAAATACAATGAGATATTAAGTATAAGATGTAAGTTTATTTTCCCACTTAATTAAGAAGTACATTGAGATATTTTTATACTGCTTTATAAGCTTCAAAAATCAAGGCTCTGCATACAAAAGAAGGGTTGCGTAGCTTGTGTGACTTAAGCACTGATTTCAAAGCATCTACTGCTGAGATTCTTTTTTTAATACCGAAAACAGGTGGAAGTAACTGAATGCGACATTAGGGACTGAGTGGTGGAGGAATGTATGGAAGATAGACAATGCCAACATAGAGTAGCAAAATTTTTTTATGTTGCAATCGCAAAGTATGTTCTCGCATAGTCATCCGAGCAACAGAACTTTAGATGTGAGAATACCAGGCCATTTTTTTCCAACTAGCAAGCTTCAATTAGGGATGCTTGGTTAAGTAATGCATAATTTTGGTCTTTAAGTTAATTAGAAGTTAATTGTGTGAAGAGGTGAGTGGATAAGGGCTCGAATTGACATTTTAGTGAATTCACGTAAATAAGCTTTTAAGTTTATTAATTGACAATAAGAAATAAACATAATTTTTTCTTGTTCACAATATTCCATTGCCAAAAAATTTAAATCTCTAACGCTCATTTAAACTGCTTTGTTGCTGCACTTTAATTTGCTGCCAAAAGGATAACTTCATACTATTTAGCAGCTGCTTGATTCCAAATGCACATCGAATCCACTTCACTCTAACAATTCAGAACTTTATTGTTCTGGTTGTTTCTAATGCTACTTGCCAAATTTACCAGCAAGCCTGCTTGGTGAAACCAAGCGAATTTAAGGCAGAGGGCACATTTCTTGTTTTTTAGTGAGGCCAGCTATGGTCGAGAATACGACTTGAGCCACACACACATCACAGCCCGTTTTAAGCTGTGGACCCATTCATGCATCCATTCACAGATCGAATTGATTCAAAACTTTAATATGTATGAACTAATTGAAATATTGTAGAGATAAACATCATATTCAAAAAGAGAAAATATTTTTTTAAAAATTATAATCTTATCAAAAAAAAATATTTACTGTAAACTCAGATTAATGAATGAAATTATTTTTCAACTGTATTAACATTAATAGAAACTTCAATGTAAGTAAATTTTTTCTTCTAAAACAAAATTAATAATATCTTACCATGAAAAAAATGTTTATGAGCATAAATTAAATGTACTGTAGTTTTACATCCTGTTAAACTACAGTTCCACATTTGGTGGTCATTCCATATTTTAGGATATTTAATCCAGATATCAAACTGAAAAAAGAAAACAAAATTAATAAATGAATGTACTTTTTCATATAAAAAATTTATATACCATTTAATTTTTAATTAAAAAGTTAGAGTTAAATCATAAATAAATGAATCAAGTAAAATAAATTAACTAGAAAATGTCAAGCTCGTAAAGAGTATCAAATGATGCTAAATAAACAACATAAGTTCTTTATTTACTCATAACATTAAAAAGCTGTAAGGATAGATTCAGCGAATGAAAATAAAGGCTCTTTTATGTATAGAATAAAAAATATAATACTTCATATGATAGATTTTTCCAAAAACATTAACAAAATTAAAAAATTTTGTTGTACCCATAATGTCTAAAAATGAGAACAGCTATTGAATGAATAAATATACATACATTTGCACATGGCTAAAAAATAAAAAAATGAATTGCACCGAAAAGTAACAGAGAATTATATCTATCTATATATATATATATTACAAAATTTCGCTACACATTGCATTGCATCACTCAAATGGCACTTACTAGGTGCTTAAAAAATAAATGAGGATTTAAAAAATCAATAACAGAAGCTGATAGAAATGTAAAGTTTGTCGTATCCTATTTAAGAAACCAGATATTTTTCTCACTTAGTTTCAAAATGAATGACTAAGTTAGTCAAAAATATGTTGCTGCTAATTGAGAAAAAAGCTAACTTTAAAATCAATAGTTTAAAAGCAATCACCATTTACAGCAAAATGTTAACAGTCTAGGGACAGAATTAGCAGATGCCCATGTAAATATTTCAGTTGGAATGGTTTTAACATGCAGCAGAAATCATTGTTTTAAAGCTTCTAAAGTAAACAGCACAATTTGTTGACAAAATTTATAACTAATTAATCTGGTTAGGATAAAAACTCGTTTTCTAAGCTCAACTCAAAGAACAATAGAATATTGTCTTCAGACGTGGTGACTCCGGGGATGGAACGCTCGCCACCAATGAGGTGACACGGGTTCGAATCCCTGTGATGGCTGGTCAATACCAAATCTGCGCCTGGCTTGCACCAACCACAGTGTTGACATAAAATACCCTCAGTGGTAGACAAATCAAGGGTTACAGTCCCTTTTCAAGCAAACTGTGGAAGGTTTTTGCGGTTTTCCTTTCCATGGAATACAAATAGGGGCTAGATCTATTGAAAAATCCTCCACAAAAACAAATTTCTTCAAATATTTAATCCAGGAGTTTGTTTGTCTTCTGGATTGGATTCAACATTACAAGGCATTCCAATAGAGTTCAACATAAGTAGTCATAAACTCAAAATCGGGTCAGCTGTTCTATGACAGTGATAAAAAATATATATATACAATATATATATTGTATATATATTGTGTGTTTCTTATAAATTTATTTCTCCAATTTTTTCAGACATTTTTTGGACATCTGGTATTCTTGCAATTGGCTGATTTATACAAAACATATAAAACCTGAAAACAGAGTCACTAGCTTTTCAAAACAAACCCTTCAAATGAAATGTTTAAGAATAATTATCTGAAATGTTTTAATATCTATATATTAAGGACTTAAGTAAATATTTTCATACCTCTAGTGTTTCACTCTCTACTAATGATCTAAACTGCAGACTAGTTGAAGCTTCAAGGTGCAACAGTTGACCATTTATTTTAGTTGAATATCCATCATTGTTAATGCGCATGGGAATGGTCACTTCCAAGTATGACCCTTGACCAACATTCATGTGCACTGCATTAGTTTCCTTCCAAACAAATATTTACAATTAATATTTTGAAATTGTAATAAAGGTCTGCCAGCTTGAATTTACATAGGATGCATTACATAAAGATGAATATTTTAAGAGGCATCAAATTTGTACATTTCCTGAAATTTTCATAGACAACCAAAAATGAATTTAAAGGGATAAAAAAGCAAGATAAGAAAGATAAGATGTTCTTTTCAAGGGATTGAATTGAATGTAAAGTTTAACGGCTAAAAGTCAGATTTATGTGAAGAAATTTTCAAAACTTAGAAAAGTTTTAATATTAATGGAGCTGTATAGTGCTTTTTAAAAATATGATAAGGAAAAAAAGCAGGTATCTCACAAATTTGAATTTATATAATAAAAAATAATAACAATAAAACATGTTTTAAAACATTTATATTTCAGTTTTTAGATAAATTAAAAATTACTTTTTCTTTGGAAAATAATATATCAATTGTTGCCTCAGCCAGAGTGTTGAGACGAATATCAAAACTTTCGCAGAATCTTTTCTCACCCACGGCACTCTCTTTAGTAGGAACTAATGGTTGATAATCCTAAAAGAATTTATAAAAATTATTATAATTAGAAGAAATCTACACTTTCAGGGGTACTAAAAAATGGGATAAATTTAAATAAATATTTTAATGAAAATAAATTCAAAACGCAAAACCAAAGGTCAATAAAAATTTTGGAGCCAGGCTTGATCTTTGAGAACCCAGCACGTTATAAACTGGACAGGAGCATAATCACGTTTTGGTTCATGAAATTATACAGACAATTAATATTTTAAATTTAATATTGATGTTAGTATATAAAGCACTTATATACGTGTATATTGTTAAAAAAAACAATGAAATTTCTCTTTTTACATTGACTACCAAGAGCTGAATTATTAAGTGAGAGAGCAGTCATAAGCATGAATATTGAAACATAAATTCTGAAGAAAGAAAATTATTTCTCATGTGGGCAACAAAAATCTGAAACTAACTGAACCATAAGTCAGGTCAAAATTAAATGTTAAAACCGAGCAGTTCATAAGAACAAACTGGATGAGGTATATTTTTGTTTTAAATATTCTTATAAACTTATCCAGTCAATAATAATTTAAAGTTATATTTTAGTTTTAACGATACTATATAATTAAAGCAGGAAAGAAATGGTCTTATCAATGAATATTTGTCACATATGCTTCTTTTTCCTCATTTTCTTACTTTTTCCCTTGGATTTTGTACATTTTACGAGTTTATATTAGGAACTGTTGCGTCTCCAAACACTGAAACTTATAATTCTGTATATAAAGAAATTCTATGAATTATTTGCTCAAAATACAATTTCTCAATAGTATTGAAATGTTTGCCAATTGTGTATAAATAATCATTGGCTAAAATAATAAATTGAATGAAATGTTTATAATCAAATGCTTCAATATATTGAATATTTTGAAACTTTTATTTTAAAAAGAATACCCGCATTTATTGAAAACTGGGCAAAAATATAGAAAAGAGCAAAATAATCTGGAAAAAAAACTATAAATAAAAGCAATCTTGGAGGCTGGCAAGTGCAGTGCATAGGGTGTGGGATCCCTTAGTTATTTTATACAGTGGTCAGATGTGGGATATCTTAATAAGAGTTATTTTATCAGTCAATAAATTGTTTGTGGTTTTTAGCTTTGTAATATGTTGTGTTAACTATTACTTCCATATATTGTTACATAAAATCACCAATTTTAATGCACATTTTTTATGATGTATTTTCAGGATTTTCATGTGCATGGTTGGCATGGGCACATTGTGCATGATTAATTTTTTACGCGATTTTTAAACAATTTAAATTCTTTAAAAAAAATCAATCACACCATAAAATCAATCCACTATTGCTGAATCTTAATTTCGGTTATTTCCTCCTGCAATATCATTCAGTACTGGAGTACTTTTCATAGGAGGCATAAATCAAAATAAACAGATCAAATATGTGAACCTAGAATAAAAAATGATGACATCCAAGTTCGAAAGATTTTTCTTTAAGAAAATATTCTGATTTTTGAATTTAAAAAAAAGAAGGTAAACTATAATCAAGTCTAAGAAAAGAGGGTTGACAACAACAACTATTTTTTAGGTGAAATAGCAACTAGAATAGGGACTTTTTGGCCCCTGTATATAACATAATAGTTTCTTCTCATAATACAAAAAGTGAAAAAATGAAACAAGTTTAATTTACAAGATAAGAATATAATCATTTATACTTGAGGAAAGAAAAACTTATAAAGATGTTCTCTTTGGCGATCTGCCCATGGTCCATAGCTGAAATCAGTTCCTTTGCCACATTTGATATCTAAACCCCACAATGGAGCTGTTGACCGCTGGACCACATCACCATCAGCTAATTCTATCATTTCAGGCTCAGCTGTCACTAACCCTTTAACAATAAAATAAGAGTCATTCCATGTATTATGATGAAAAAAATGGCTCAGTTAAGTTTAAAACATTCAATAATAATACAAATTTTTTTATAAACATTTAAATTAAGTCCATTATTATCCATGAGAATAATACAATAATCCATTTCAAAGTAAAACTGATTTAACAATCATTAACTGAATATTAAACTAAAACTGATTGAAAGGATTATAGTGAAAACATGCATGAAACGTTAGAAAATCCTTCATCTAAAATTTAAATTTAAAAAAATTATGATTTATTAAGTAAAAATTCTTATCAGAAATGTTAGTATTTTTTTTCAGTAATTGTGAGGTGAATTTTTAACTATCCTAAACATCATCATAAGTATAAAAGAAGGTTAAAACAATAAACAACGTGAATAAAGCACAAAGAAAAGAACATAAATAGACATATGTTTCAGTTTTATAAACAAGAACTTTCCTCAGTATCAAAACGTCAGATAAAGGTAGAGAAATATTTATTAATTACACAGGATAGCGCAATACAAAACAAGTAATAAACAAATAATAAATTTTTTTAATTACATTTTTTAAAACAGCCTGACTTGTTAATATCATATCACCATCTCCATTTAAATGCACACTTCGCAAGCTTAAACAAATTCATTCAGTTCAAAGAGGGGTTGCAATGAAAAACTGACAAGATACCAAATCATATTTTCATAAATAAAAAATTTTATGAGAGTTAATCACTACTATTGATCTGTGGTATTTAGAAGAAAAGTGTTGTGGTACTAAAAGTGTAAAGGAAATAAGTCACAAAAGTTAGAAAACTTGAACAAAACTCTGACTGATTTTAAATTTGACATCATCTATTCAATTATGTTTTTCATTAAAAAAATATAAATACATAAATAAAATATAAAAATAAAATAATATTAAAATAAAATAATATAAAAATAAAATGATATAAAAATAAAATGATATAAAAATAAAATGATATAAAAATAAAATAATATAAAAATAAAATATAAAAATAAAATATAAAAATAAAATAATATATAAAATAAACAATGTATTTTTAATAAAAACGCTTAAATGATAAATGCAGAATGTTATGACACTGAATATCCTAAATTTCCAGTAAAAATTAATAAACAGATGCTTCTAACAAATACAAGAATTTTTGTGTAAACTTTTGCACTTGGTGATTTAAGTCTAAAGTATTATCAAAAATGACATTTTAAAAAATAAATTCAATGAATTTTGATATTTTTTTAAAAAAATTTCTTATTTTAAGATAATTTTTTTACGGTTTTCAAAAAACTCTTTTATTTGTTTAGTGGCATAGATGAAACTAGATTTTCTAAATATTTAATAGACATCAATGGCTTAAACAATATCAAAAATAATACCTGCTTCATCTTGATAGTAATAGAGATCCACAAAATTGGATTGAAATACAACAAAACCTTCTCCCATGTAGCGGGGTGGTTCATCACTCAGACCTGTATATTTTGGACTTGGAGCCAGAATAATTTTAAAATTTTCTGCTTTACATTTAGCTATATGGGTGAAATTATCTAATCTAGATGATGCTGGTTTGGTGGTATATAAAATATGGGCTTCTTCAAAATTCACAGATAATGTTGTGGGTAGTAAACGATTTCCAAATACTAATCGACCCTAAGAAAAATAACATAGGTAAGTACACAGGGAGCCTCAGTTGAACGTTTTGGAACTTCTAAGAGGTTTAAGGTGCCGACTAGAAATCATATAGCAATGCTGGTTGGAGATGCTTTCCTGAAGCAAGGATGTACATAAAATCATCATAAAGAAAAGAATTATAGGAGAATTTATTATTTAATAATAAATGTACCAAAGAAGGAACATGGATCAAAGAAAATGTTAAAAGTTTCTTCTGCTGACTGCAATACAGACCTATCATCAACGGCACAAAGAAATTTGAATAGTCTGGGATAATACAGGCTTGTCTTGAATTACTCTGGCACAGGGCTCGAAAAACAGCCCGTCCGCCCGTCCTCGACGGTCAAAAATTCTCCGCGGACAACGAATTTCTCGAATCCGACGTCCGCCCGGACAGCCATTTTCCGTTAATGTTCGTGATACATTTTCAATTTTTGTTATCTTACAAGAGTCTTGTAAGTTACAAGGCAGCAAAATGACAGCAACATATTGCGCATATATTGATGTTTTCTCTGTCTGTGAGTACTGCAGCGGTTGAAAGGGGCTTTGCAGCAATAAACTTACAAACAAACACAATACGTACTGGTCTTAAACAAGAAGCTTTAAAAGCAATTATGAGCACCTACCTAAATGAAAACCCCTTTCAGATTTCTGTTCAGAAACCTCTGTAAATCATTGGCTTGATTGTGGAACTGGCAAACGTCATATTTGATTCATTTAAGAAACGCAGTACCCTCGGTTAACTTGACATTCCAGATAACTTGACCCTTGTCATTTAAATTATTTCATAAAAGAAATACTAGGTTACTATTAGTAACCTAGTATTTCTTTTATTACTGTATAATGTAATCCTAGTAACGACTAATTCATTGTGCAATTTATATAAATGTTTGCAATAAATAGGAGAAAATTATATTTTTATTTATTTAAAAGCGACAGGTTAGTTTCAACGGAGGACGGGTGCATTGTTGGACAAGCCGTCCTCGGGGACGGGTAAAATTTCTGAGTTTTTTCGAGCCCTGCTCTGGCAGATACTTCGATTCTTACAGCCAGCTTCTGAGCAATCTCAACGCCATCTACTGCTTCAAAAAAGCATTTCCGACCCTGCATCTCTATGAGATTTTGAGCTGTCGGGACTCATCCTACCCCATTTAGAAGTTCTAAAATGTTTTAGAGACATTCCATAGAAATAAAAAATTAAGGAAAATCTAGAATGAAAAATTCAGGTATAAGAAAGTAACAAGAACTCATTTTTTTAAAAAAAAATTAACGATTATTTGGTAAAAAATGTACAAAAATATCGACAAAATATAAAACTCAATTACTAAGAAATCAATACAGATAACTTGAAAGCACATTTTAACATATTACTTACTTTCTTGCTCCCGTGATATTTCCGGGCTGGAGTGTTCAGTAGTAAAGCGCCAATAAGAATAAAATTAATTCATTTCTCTAGCCCGGAAAACATTTTATCTCTCATTTTACTCACCAGATGGCACTACCAGGATATTTTTAAGATAATCGTAGATAGTTTGCGAAGTTTGCTGCTCCAGAAACTAATTCATTTCTCTTGCCCGGAAAGCATTTTATCTCTCATTTTACTCACCAGATGGCAGTACCAGGATATTTTTAAGATAATCGTAAATAGTTTGCAAAGTTTGCTGCTCCAGAAGAGATGAAAACAATAAGAGATGTAGGAAGGAAACTTGGTACTACTGTCCAGATTGTGACGTTGGCCTCTGTATCTCATGCTTATAAATTTATCACACAAGAAAAAATTACTAATCTTTATTTATATCATACGTAAGTTTAATAAAATTATTTTCTAATGTTTAAAACATATATTTTTAAATTTCCCTTGCTAGAAAACTAACATTAAGTCATAAGAATGTTGGCCTTTCCTAAAAATTTAATTTTCTTAAAATTTCAAGCTAAAAACAAATCAAAATTAAAAATAAATATATATATTGTTCATACACATATTTTTATATAATTTTCAGGGATAAAAAAAATAGGCACTTTTATGACTGTTTTCTTGAAAATGAACCGATTGTTAAGGGGTTAAAGAACTTATATCCAACTTACAGTGGAAATCTCTGCCTTAATGACAGGGATTAAATCCCGCCATTCATATTTTGGGACTTCATTCTCTTCATTTTTATCCACTGGCGTTTGAGTATCCCCTTCTCCACCAGAGTCTTGCCAATAAGGCTCAGATCCAGATGGGATAACTGATGGGTCCAATCCAAACAAGTGTTCTAAGCGGGAATAGAGCTGTGATCGATTGTAGAGATGATATTCAAATCCATTTAAAAGTATTGAAAGTCTAGTGTCTGAATGAGATAAATCTGAAATATAAAACATGTATTGCATAAGATTTTAACATAAAATTTAGCATCATTATACTTTTCAACTAAATGTATAACATTGACACAGCTTAAAATTATTGGTACTCCGTTAGTCATGGACCAATAAAATCTGACTTAGACCACCATAATATAATTATCAGTGACCCACTGGACCAGCAACCAATCATAGAAAATCAAGTGTAAAGATATGGCATGCTAGTTTAATTTTTGGATTTGGGGTTTTCTCCATTTCTTTTGTATCAAAATGGTATATCATCATAAATATATATGTTACACTTTCTATGATTTTATGCTTGATTTGCTTTAATAACTTCCTTTTTTTAACTTTTACAATCAACTTATAGTAAATAGTACTAGTAAAATACTTGTACGCAATAATCAGGGGTCTGTCCAGACCGAATGTACTACCGTTTAGCGGTACCTTCACAAATTTAACTTTAGGAAAAACGGTAGTTTCACAAATTTAATTTTAGGAAAAAGAGTAGTTTCACAAAATACTTTTTCTTAAAATTTTATATTTGTATTCCTTAAGAAATGATAAATCCATATTCTTGCCATATTTTTGTGTTGGATTTTTAAATATAATTTTTAATTTTTCACAAATTATGTCTAAATTTTCACAAAATAGGTACCTCTCAGAAAAAGCTAGACAGACCCCTGATAATCTACTTTTAATAAATATGTAACATTTAACACATTTATTAAATTATAATGATTTAATTTTAGTTTATATAAAGCTTTATTTGTATTAATTACTTAGTTTACAAAATTTTAAATATGAGTGAAATCTTTTAGTTACAGGTTTTAGGAATAGTAATTAAATGTTCTTACTTTGTTAAATTTTTAGGTATAATTTTTTTTCTACACTAATAGAAGCATGTGAATATTTGTGAGAACGAGTGAAATCTTTTAGTTACTGGCCCTTAACAATGATTAAATTTTCTTACTTTCTATCCCTGTATCATATAAATAATTATGAATTGAATTCAATAAAAAGTTAATAGCACACGGATGAACTGGATACATCTCCAAGAACAAATAACAATAAGAACTCTGGGTAACAATATCAAATGATGTAACAAACTGAATTTAATACAAAAACATAAGGGAAAAACAAACAAAATAAAGAAAGATTTATTAAGTTAGATAAGGGCGTTAGAGCCTTTGCTTATCTGAAGAAGACAAAAGATGTAAAACAATTATTTTAGAGTCTTTGGACTCAGGTTTATGATGAAGTTTTAACGCCAAAATAATTTCAAAATTGACATAACATTATTTTGGTTTTAAAAGAGATAATATAACCTTTTCCTTATTTCATCACCAAAGAGAGAACAGAAACTGCTTATTTAGCTCCTTATCTAATATATATATATTAAATAAATTAACTTGAAAAAAACCAGTTGGTCTTTGGTTTACCTAATTATTACACTTACTTTTTGGTTAAGGAGAGTCGGTACCCCTAAAACTTTCAAACAATTAATTTTGAGATTTTTCTCATTTTTGTTATATTTAATTCAAGACCTCTCCAATGATGTATAATTTTTGTGTTTACTCAAATTAGAAGTTAGTTAAATTAAGATTTCAAAATGTAAACAAATGATCCACTGGCTGAGCCATGCCTACATTTGAAAACTCAAAACATAAACACAAGATTCAATTCAAGGAAAAATTATTATCAAAATTGATTAGAGATTCAAGGAAATTAATTCTAAGATCAACACTACTTAAATATGTTTCATACAATTTTTAAAGGAACATTTTTTTCCTAATAAATTTAAGTTTTAAATCCTGAAACAGTTTTACAGAAATAGAAACAAAAAAATACAGATACAATACCTGATACAAAAAAGTTAAATAAATATTTCTTTAAAATTAAGCAAGGAATGGACATTATTTTAATAGAGTAAGACATTTACTAAACAAAGACAGATATCACGATAATTTTCAATTGCTAGACGTACATAATTAGATTTCATAAATTGCAATCAGCATGACAATAACATACAAATAATCTAACGTTCATTATTTTTTTCAGTACTACAGTAACTTTGCATAAGCACTTTTACTATGATATTCAATACTATTTGTCTATAAACTAAGAAGATCACAAGTAAAATTCTTTAAGCTTACATTATAGAGTTGAATTTTAGGAAAAATGTGTATTTAAATGACTTTTATGAATTGCCACAGGAGTTTTACATAATTTTAAAACAATTTTGATAGATATGGTAGGAATTTTTCCCAAGTATTATGAAAATATATACCTTCACTTATTTCTTTGCGAACATAAGGATACCACCATCTAAAAATAATCCAACCATCCTGCGCTCTCCATGTGCAATCTTCTGTAATGTATGCAACATCGCGAAACATAATTTTTCCAGAAAGTACAGATATAGATAATGATCCTAGAAATAATAAGTTATTAGAAAATATAATAATGTAGAAATTAAAAATTTATGAACAATAATAAGTAAAAACAATGCATATCTATTCTGTAAACTTTAATTTTTATTTCAACTAATCCTATAAGTTTTAAAAAGTTTATTTTTAGTGAAAATAAAAGTATACTTAATATCAGAACTTACTCAACGGAATTGATAACAATGTTAAGATAAATAGGTATAGAAAGCATTTTTATTAAATGCTCTTTATGAAACATTCTCGAAATTATTTTCTTTAGTTTATTTTTGTATGAATTTGGATTCAGCATGTTGGATCAGTTTGGTACATTAAACAAATTATTGCTAAAAGGACATATTTTGTTTTGTCATTTAGGATAAAATTCGCCATGATTAAGCATTCTCTAAATTATTTTCTTTCGTTATTTTTGTATGGATTTGGGTTTAGCATGTTGCATTAGTTTAGTACATTAAACAAATTATTGCTAAAATGACATGTTTTGTTTTGTCCTTTAGCATGAAATTCGTCATGGGTCCTTAAAAATTGCTTGATATAATGGTATTAAAATATGCCACTGTAAAATTAAGCATGTATGATAAGTATATGTTTCTATGATTAAGCAAATGTTTACATGATTTAAGACCTTAATAAAAGAAAGTTCTAAGTGACATTTTTATAATTTTAGTAATTAAAGCTAAGCTTTAAGATATAAAGACTCAGCAGAAAGCTGTTTATGCATTTCATTTCTTTATTAAATCTCTTTTATTTAGTGACAGAGTTGACAAAAAAATGAGTAACATATAATATAGCTGACAATAACATATTTAGAACCCTAATTTCCACCCCTTTTTTAGAATAACAATTAAATTAGAAATGCAATTGAAATCAGTTACAAAAAAATAATTTGAGATAATATATTTATTGTTAAATTATTTTAATATAACTAACATGCTCTGTGGCTTCTACGAAACTAAAAAAAAAGGGGGGGGACATTAAAAAAAAGAGAAAAGGATACATATATATCATACCTACTTTAACGTATCCATATTTCATAAAATGGTTCAAGATTTTGGTTACTATGAAGCCAATTACTCTTGAATTGTAATATGTTATATATATTACCCAGCTCATAGCCATTACTAAAGCACAAAGTAGCCATGCTAAATTGGAATCTAAAGGTATATTTTTCAAAGGTGCAGTATTATTCCATGTTGAAACTGGCAAGTGACTGGTAAGAGGTGTAAATGTACTTGTAGATAGCATATCAAATCTAAAAAAAATTTAAAACTATTAAATTTTTTTTTATATAATATAAGTTTATGTACACTATTTTCCAGAAGGAAATTAGGAATTGATGGATTAATAAACATTTTTGTAGTTTTTTTTTTTTTTTTTTTTTTTTTTTACCGAAGTATATCAGGCAACAATTAGTTTAAAAAAGTTTACCTAATCTATAAAATAAATTTCAGCACAAAATAGTGACAAAATTACAACACAACATAAATTTTACAAAACAAAAAATAAAATTTATAACATACTATACTATACATCTTTCGAGCAGATACCATAAATTTCTAATATCTTATCTGTGTCAGTTTTAAACACTTAATTTGCAGAATCATTACAGAGGTTCAAAATTTGTTTTCTAGCTAGTGTGAAATCAAAGGTTGACTTATTCATCAAAAAATATAGTAGTTTAAATAAAGTTTAAGCTAAATTTTAATTAACCTGTAATTTCTTTATCACTTAATGCATATTAACTTAATTACCTATTGTAAACCAGCATTAACACTTTTATTTGAATTGGAAATAATTTTAAATAAATTTATTATCATAAAAATTTATTTTATTTCTACATAGGACAGTATTAGAATTTTCAAATTCATTTTTACATTTTAAACCATATGATTTCTTTGTTTAAATAAAAAAGAGAGTTAAGTTTTAAAAAAAGTAAAAATCATTAACTAAAAATTTAAAATGTAATTTTTTTCATGTGAAACATCAAAAACCTATTTAAGAATATCCCATAACAGTGGCTTCCGAACTGCAAATCTTGGCACATACCTTCATCTTGAGGGGATGGATGGAACAAGGTGTCATAGCTTCGAATCTTAAGTTGGTTATTTAATAGTAACTTATTTTTACTTAAAAGATAAAATGTACAGCTGATAAATAGAGTCTTAAAAAATGTCCTAAGATAGAAAGCTAAAAACTCATTTGTCCAGTTTATTTCACCAATATATCATTTCTTTGACAGGATAGTCTCACCTATAAAAGTTATTTAGTTGAAAAATCATTTTAATTAAATTCCTTCAACCAGGTCCTAGCATCAATAGCCTTGTTTCATCAAGAGGATAATTACAAATCAAATAAAAGTATAAAATAAACAGAAAGAATGTTGAGTTGTTTATTTTTAGGAATGAAACCCAAAATAAGAAAGTTATAGATATTAACTTGAATGAAAATTTAGAGTTCTAAGTTATTAATTTTTCTAAGAACACTGCAGAAAAGAATATTTAAAATACCATGAAAAGTCTAAAAAGAATTCACAATTACCTAGAATTCAATCCCTACAATTAACTAGGCTGATTTTCTTGAAATCAGGTTTATAAAAAAACTGTTTTTCCTGAGGAAAAAAGTTATAAATATTTTTTTAATAACATCAAAAAATCAAAACTTTAGCTAATTATAAAAGTTGTGCAATAACGCCATAAACTGGATGTCAGGTTAATTTATTAAATAGTCACATATATCAATAAATAATTTTTTTTTTTAAAAAGTAGCTAACAGTTGTTCCGTTATTTAAGGAAGTGTAGAGTAAAAAATATTCCAAAATAAAAGTTAAGAAGGCCCACAAAATCAAGCTCTACGCTCACAAAAACTGTCAAAGGCAACTAGACTTTCTAAATACAAACCTAAAAGTTGGAGATGACATTTTTATGAAAACTATTCACAGATCTAGCCGCTAATCATAATTACAATTGCACTAATTTTAAGCATATATCCCTCCATTTAAAAATTTTTAACAATGCAAAAGAAAAGTTATTATTATCTGGGCACATTGGAAAGTTTAAGATTACAAAATTTAAAGGCTAAAACAATTATAGACGAATAAGGAAATAGTTTAAATTTGTCTGTAAATAAAAACATTATTTATTGATTGCAGATACAGGAACAATGAAACGCTTCTGGTTGCTTCTTTCGGTTCATATTAATGTTGATTTTAGAAATAACCTCTCCAACCAAAACAGTTCAGACAAGGCTGAACTAGATCTGCAACTTATTGTACGGTTACAATCAAGTTCAGCCTTGTTTCAGTTCCTGCACTCCGGTCGTGGCGCTAGTAGTAGGAAACGGCTAAGTTTTCGCGGAATTTTCTCTTTCTTAACATTGCAATCACATACTCGCGCTGCTTAATTGCCTTATTAGAAACATAAGCAAATAATATTTGAGCTGAATATTCAAAGGTGAATATTATGAATATTGTGCTGTTTCCAAAAATATCAAGTTCTATTTTTTCGGACAAAGAAAGAAATTTAAAGTAAATTAAAATGGAGCTTGCTAATCCCCAGCGGTGGCAAAGAAACCTTTATTTCTCACTATCTTATAAAACGTACTTTAAACTTATAATTCAAATATTAAAGACTTATTTTATATTCATTTATATATTCATATTTTTACAGCAAATTTATTTAATTACGTATTTAAGAAAAATTCACTTGATTTTTTTTTCTTTAATTATAAAATGTTTTTAAATTAAATATTTTTAAACCTATATTTCTGAAGACTAATGATAAATTTTAACCTAGCATTAACAATTTGTTTTTGTTTTTTTTTATTTTAATAAATTGAAAAATAATTTAATAAAAAATAATTTAATAAAAAATAATTTAATAAAAAATAATTTAATGAAAAAGAATTTATCAAAATTTAATAATGACTTACTCTAACAAAACACTCCAATGTTAACTTATTGTAGTATCATACTTTATTGATTTTTTTTTCCAGCACTGTACTGGTCGTAAAGACGCGGTTCCCTGTAGAACACCGAAGTCAAACATCACTGGCTGTGTTCAGTAAGCAGGTGTGTGACGACTTTGATCAGCCTGCTTAGGGAGCGAGGGTGTGTGTTATGAGTCCTCGTTAAACAGTTCTACCGTAAAGTGCTCGACTTCGTGCAGGTCATCGGGTTACCAAAGTAGGGGTGCCATCCCCTCTGCAGAGGATCAAAATTGCGATGGCATGTCTTCGGATCATTCTGAGGGATGTTTCCTAGATCATCGCTAATAGCCCATTGTGCAGCTCCAGTAAGACGTAAATAAAGTATAGTTCGTTCACCAGGAGTTGACACTTGGCTCCTCCTTCATCACGTGGTATCGGATGGTACTATTTCGCTATTTTGGGGAGAAAGATATGAACAAGGCTGCTATTTGGCGATCGTATGACAAAAATATTTATTTCGCAATCTTCATGCGCATATTTTGAACATGTGCATTTTATTTCATAAACTTGTTGATATTTCTCTCTTTTTATTGAATACTTTGTTCTTTTGGAGATATTTTGCTGGGAAAAAGTTTTTAAATATAAATTAGCTAGAATAACGAAAGGTATAACAGCTGATGATAAAGCGAAGTAAGTGACTGAAAAAGAATTCACTGTTTGTGTTTGGCCCTAACCTTCTACATCAGAAAGCCTCCACACGGTTTCTTATAAGTAGTCTGCGCAGACTATTTAAAAAGTGAACAGTTTGAGTGCATGAAACCAAATTCTACTTTAAAAGTGACTGAGAGGAATTTTTCATATATATTTGAGAATTGAATCTGTAGTGGTAGACAAGTAAATAAGACAAACTAATCATATTCAAAAATGAAACAAATTTTTAGACATACATTTTCAACCACTTTTTTATTTTTACTAGATTTTCTATTAAAGGGCTCTTTCGTAAACTGGTTTGCCTTCATAGTGGTCTGATTGGACTACCTATAAGAAACCGTGAGGAGGCTTTGCGCTCATTAGAGGTTACCTCGATTTCAAGCGGGGAAATGTTTTTCTTGTTACTCCCCCGCGCTGAAATGAACTCTGCTTCCGAGGAGGTGGAGCCAAGTGCCAACTCCTGGTGAACGAACTATACCTATCTACCTACGATCATGTTTTGATTTCATTTATTTATTTTTTAACCTAAAGATTTCAGTTTTAATTAAACATTATGCTAATAAATAAATTTTTAAATAAATGCGTGCTGCAATTTTTTCCAGTAATCGGTTTCAACACTTTTCATAAATTAATCTAGTTCGATACTTAATTTAGGTCATACTAGAGCTGCACAATTCGCGATCGCAACACTCGAATACGCCATCTGGGGAGAGACCGGTTTCATGCCTTTAGCCCTTCTCCCTTCCCTCTCCTCCTCTTTTCAGTTGTATAGGAATGTACTACGATAATTTCTCTTTTCTTAATATTTTTCCTTTTTATTTCATAAAAATATTTTTTAAAATTTCTATGATACTTTTCTTCAGAACTATGTTTAATGTAGTTTTCAGTTCCATATAGTTTTTCAAGTTAAAAGATTTCAATCTATGTGAAAATCAAGAGAGAAACTAACGCACTTCCTTCCTCTATGACTTTCCACACGCTAATGGGGAAAGCATGTGAAGTGTTGCCATAGGAAAAGAGTTCTGCTCTACGCCACCTGCAGCCCATTTCGATCGCCAATGGTATATTTGCTACTGTCAGGGAAACATCTCTGACGATGATCCGAACACATGGCATCGCAATTTTGATCGTCTGCAGAGGGGATTATAATAATAATATCAAAAAAATAATAACAATAAATTTATCAAATATAACACATTTAAATACAAACTATCCAGAGACAGTGGAATTGAGATTAACATATGCTATCAGCGCATGAATATGTGATTTGGCACAAGCGTGCTACGCTATATGAGTTAGTTCATTGGGATATCTAATGCAATGAGGATTGTTTTTACGATTCTAGTTCTAGTACATATAGCCCAGTTGTTGTTGTTCCTAGTGACAATCAGACAAGCCAAGCTCACCAACCAATTCGTTGTCCTAATTGAGTCAGGAAGGAGCACCTTACGTTTGATCGTTTGATAAGTATATATATGTGTGTGTGTATGACTTCCCTTTTGTTACGCATAACAAAAGTAGGTTCATTGTCTCTATAAAGGACAAGTAAATTATAGAATAAAATGTGGTTCATCAACACATCCCACCGCTGGTTGCAATCACTGCTGCCCCACAATGTATAGTAAGCGTTTGCATCATAGCCGAAGATGAGCAATCTTCACAGACTTGGATTGCACCTTCTCCAATGCACTGTGTCATTGCCACACTGGGGAACCAGGGCTCTTCTCAGTAGGTAATTACTAAGGGTATAGGTAAGGAAAATAGTTGTTATTGTAGTTTATTAACTTCGCACTAGAGCTGCTCAATGGGTTATTGTGCACTGTCTGAAAAACATCCCTGAGAATGATCCGAAGACATGTCATCACAATTTTGATCCCCAGCAGAGGGGATGGTATCCCCACTTCGATAGCCCGACGACCTGCGAGCGAAGTCGAGCACCATAAGGTAGAACAATTTAACTAGGACTAATACAGCACACCCTTGGTCTCTTTTCAGACTGATCCAAGTGGTTATCCACACTGACCACAGCCAGTGATACTTAACCACTGAAGGACTTAAAATTAAATAGAATGCTAACGTTGTCACAGTTGCGCAAATTTTAGCGATCTGCTCCCCACCCCCCTTTCTTTATCGTAGTTGGTTTAAATCTCAGTGAAATATTTTTTTTCTTTTTAAAAAAATTTATTCATATTTCGAGAAAAATGCGCTTATTAAATTTTCTTTGTAAAATTTAACGTGTAGACATATTTCTAAAAAAATAGATAAAAATATTTAATATTTTTAGGTTAAACAACAGATAAAAATATTTAAATTAAACTTCGTACATAAATATTTAAATAAAATAATGTTTCTGTCATAAGTATTTTAATGCCATTTTAGTCATTGTAGCAAAGGTTATTTGCTTTGACTTATTCTGTGGTAATCTAATTTTAAGATTAAATTGAAACCAAAGATTAAATAAATTGCATCAGTTAATTTTATAACATTTTTAGTAGAATATTCTGAGGAATATTTTATGTTTTTCTTCTGTGGTCAAAACTTTTGATCTCTGAAACTCCTTGAAGATATTTATTTCAAATTTGAAATTTTTTCCAATTGTAACTTTTTAAAATTTTATGTTAAATTTTCTCCGAAATTTAAAAAAAAAAAATTGAAAATAAAGGAATTGGAGATTTGCGAAAGCATAGCCCATAACCCTTTTTGCTTTGTTTGTAAAATAAGTACTTACAAATAAACCCTTACCCATTAAGTGCTTTGATAGTATTCGATAATAAAGGCATAGTTTCGATCAATCAATATAAATTTGTATTAATGTTGAGGACTTAATATTTTTGCTTTAAATGTATTTGTTAAATTGTCTTTGACTGTATATTTTTTTTATTCGTTGACTATATTTTTTTTATTTTTTATTTTTTTATTTTTTATCGCGAAACAATTACGAGAAGGTATTTATCATTTATAATTGTTTAAACAGTAATCTCAATTGTATAACGATACATTGAAAAATCCCTAATTTTAATATTCTGTGCAGCGTATATCAACAACAAAATAAATACAACTTGTATTTAAGAAATGTTTCTTTCCAGCTAATAATTTAAAAATCATAAAAAAATATCAGCAATTAAAGAAAAATAATAGCAATCTCGATTTTTTTTTAAAAAAATAATATGGGACTGAAAATAGTTGGTAGAAGAAAAGCGGAAAAGTTTCTAAATTTTTAAATTCAATGAAAAATTAATCCATTGGAAAACATGTGAATATAAAAGAAAAAAGAAAAAAAAATTCTGTCTGTAATATTTTTCCGCGAAAAAAAAGGGATTTTTTTGCACCAGTGAAATGATAATTTTATTTCTTTATTTATCGTCTGTTTAGCATCAAATTAAATAATTGGGTACTTGCACTTCAAGAAGAAGACCTCCCATGCCCACACATGTGACCCATGACGTCAGCGCCAGCTAATCTTTATCAGCAAAATGGCGTATTAAATTTGAGCTTAAGTTTCTCTACATAAGTTAGAATGTTAATTAACGATAAATTAATTAAATACTGAGCCGTATTGAGATCGAATTAGTTGAAATATAATTCTTTCTCGTCTACTTCTTTGACTCAACTTAGATTTATTATTTGTTTATGTATTTTATTACAACAGTGATACATTTTTGTTCTGTGTACCTGGAAACTACGGTGCATAATTAGTTTATTTATGTTCCACGCTTCATGCTATATATAGTGAAAAAATTGAACTCTTTGAGAACTGTTCTTTCCATTCTATTTCGAGTAAGTCAAGCCCGTCGAGTATCAATTCTCTTAATTGATACATTCCAAATTCTTTCACAAAGATTCTTTCTCAAAGATTTTAATTTTTTCACTATATAATTACATAGAGACTTAACACAAAGATAGGCACGAAGCCATGTGGAACATAAACAAACTAATTATGCATCGTAGTTTCCAGGTACACAAAGCACAAAGATATCACGGTTACAATAAAATACATAAGCAAACGATAAATCTGAGTTAAATAAAAGAAGTGGACGAGATAGATTGATATTTCAATTATTTCGATCTCCGATACGATCCTGCATTTAATTAATTTATCGTTAATTAACATTCTAACTTATGTAGAGAAACTTAGCTCAACTTTATTACGCCATTTTGCTGATTAAGACTAGCTGGCGCTGACGTCACATGTGTGGATGAGTGGTCTTCTTCTTGAAGTGCAAGCACCCAATTCATAAAGTTTTCCCCCATTATTAAATTAAATAACAAAGCACAAAGAATAACCTTTAAAAAATATGTTTTCTTTTTATAGCTGTACACCCATCATTTTTGAGATTCAGGTGATTTTTCAAACAGATCCTATTTTAGTGAAAACACAGAAACTATAGACTATAGTATATATAGAAACTATAGTATAGGAAACTTTACAGAAGAAAGAAAAAAGAATTCTATATTAATATCTGATGAATGTAATTGCATACAAATCTGATAACAGTTTTATAAATATCCATGGTTTTTATTACAAAGAAGACTATGCATTCATACGAACTAAACGTAGCAATCGGAAACAACAAGAAAGGTTATTCAAAATAAAAGCAGACGATCCCTAAAATTAATCTCGACATGAATGAAACATAAACAACAAAATCTATTTATGTATTCATTTTAATCTCAAACGAAGACACAAAACACTGTTGAAGCTGTCATGATGTAATATAGCAAAGAGATTGATTATACGATTTCCATTTCAGCGCTCTAAGAAATGCCTTCTAATTAGGCGGCATGTTCATTGCATTCATTAAGCCTCCTTTTTTTTCTTCCTTATTTTAACTGAGAGATTGTAAAAAAAGGAATAATTATGACTTCATTATAAAACAAATGCAGGTGGTTTTGTTTGTTCTGTGGAACATTAGGAGTCGTGTCACAAATCAAAAAGCTATGTCAGTTGATGGCGTTTATCCTCGAAGATGATATGATGATTTAAGTAATACTTAATTACGAATGACTTATATGACAGGTATATGTAAAGAAACGCAAAAGCGATTGGCAGGGTAAGATTAGAATTGCTGTTTGATTCAATTTAAGTAGTTGGGAGTAATTGTACGTATTAAGAATTTCTAGAAGTAATTCAAAATTACAGATATGTACTAAAATTCGCATTATACAGTCAAACCCCGCTATAGTGAACCTTCAAGGGACCGACATTTTGGTTCACTATAACCGGGAGTTCACTATATCCGTTACGCAGGCGATTTAACTAATGGTTCCCAAACTCCTCCCTTTTATTACACATTATTTAAATAAATGACTGAAAAATGTTATTTAGTAGCCAAAAATGTGTTATTTTTCATTACTCTTCGTCTTGCATACAAAAAAAAAAAAAAAAAAATTTAGTAATCTTTAGTTGATGAGCAATCCTGACAGAAAATGCATATTGATCCCACTGACACCTTACAGGTGCATTATCTGCCAGGGTTGGAAATATCTGCTTGGTTTGTTTAGGGATGGGAAAGTGAGATAAAGGAAGCTTATCGTTAAATTCCCCTCTATAGATGGTTTTAAAAATCGGTAAATGCATTTATTTTAAAGTAAAAATTTCAAAATTATTACAAAAAAAAATGAGGAAAAAAATCAGTTGAAGACAGAAAAAAGTTCATTATATCCAACTTCCTCACTTTTTTGGTTCACTATATCCACAAAAAATAACATTATACGTGTATAGCAAGGCACGGGACCTAACATTTCGTTCACTATATCCGGGAGTTCACTATAGCGGGGTTTCACAACCATAAGAAGCAAAAACACTTAAAGAGGAAATTAATCACGAGAAGAAAAAATTTATCATTTTTAGCATTTCTTTGGCAGAAAAAGATAGTTTTGTCTAATATAATTTATTAATAGAATAAGTATTTATATACAACATGAAATTGATGCCCAGATTTTTTTAAGCAGAACTAAAAGCTAATACATATCAAGACGGAAAAGAGTATGAACTGGAAAGTACTGGATAAATAAAATACTGCAATATAATACTTTAAGAAATAAATAATAGTATCATAACAAGTAATTCTTATATCAGACAGAATGACAGTTAAATAGAATTGTTTTTTATAATGTAAATTATTCAAATAATTGTACTGAAAACTATACACTAGTAGTTAAAGTTAAATAAATCACTTTTAATAGTTAAAAAATAGTTAAACTCGTTAAAGTCAACAATTGGATATCAGCAAGTGACGTGGAAGTAGGTAAGTATAGAATTATATGACAATTCAGAATCCTTTATCTTCTGAAGTCAATCAGGTCTGACACATACGCGTGACGTCACTTACAGATATTCAACTACATTTGATTTAAATCACATGGTTAGGTATAATCACTTTACTTCTTCTGGAATTACAAGTACCCAATGGGATACCTGCAAGTGACGTAGTGTGGGTATCTCGATCCTGATTGGTGTTGAAACATGTCATTTGTTTACGATAGCAACTGTTCTTTCCATTCTATTTTGAATAAGCCAAGGCCGCCAAGTATCAATTCTTTTAAGTGACACATTCTATATTCTTTCACAATAATTCTTTTTACAAATATTTAAATTTTTTCACTATATATTTCTTACCTAACACAAAGACAGGTACGAAGTCATGTATAACACAAACAAACTAATTCTACATCGACGTTGCCAGGTACATAAAACAAAAATACAACATGTTTACGATAAAATGTATAAACAAATAAAAAATCTCAGTTAAGTAAAAGACGTAGAGAAGAACGAATTATATTTCAGCAAGTTCGATGTGCAATACAGTGTTGTATTTAATTAACTTCACGTTAATTAACATTCTTACTTATGTGGGGAAACTTTTCTCAGCTTTAATACGCCATTTTGCTAATAAACGATTAGCTGGCACTGACGTCATAGATCACATTTGTGGGTATCTGTGATCTCCTTCTCTTTGAAGTGCAAGTACCCAATTGACTTAATGATTTTGCTAAAAGTCACCTGATAACAATTAAAAACCAAACATGCTCTTAAGTATTGAAAACAAAGTATTATTTTTAAGTTTTTTAAAATGATTTTAAGAAAATGAATAGGAAGTAATTTAAATTGCGCAATTTTCGCAGAAAATCCACGACATTTTAAATTTACTATCCAATCTATTTCTTCCGGGAACTGTTCTGTTATTTAACAATCTCAAAACTGAAAAATATTTTTTTTTTTTTGTATTCTAGAATTTCAATCGCTCTAATGAAGGCATTCTTTCTAAAAGTAGTTAATCACTCAAAATTGCAATTGATATTAAATTTTTGCGATGCGATTTTAGACAACTCATTAAGGTTTTCAAAACAACGATTCTTTTTCCTTTTTGTTACAACCTTTAACGAACTTAGGAACATTTCAATACTACATATTCTTATTTATAGGTAAAAATAATGCCACTTCGGCAGAAAAATAAGCTATGAGGTTTTTTAGAACAAGTCATTAACCTTTAGCATTCTTAACATTTTTAACTTTTTGTTTAAGCCATTGTTATTCACAGCAACCAACTTATACGCATTTTGCGTTAAATTTTATTTTTAATATTTAAAATAATAGTAAAATGTATGCTTTCGAATCCTTCTTTTTGCATTTATAAATTTAATTTAAAATGATTTTGACCACCAGTACATTTAAATAAATTGTGAGTTTAAGCTTTTACGAAATAACAATTATTATTACCATTGATTAATTCAATTATTATTACCATTGAGAAAAATCTTTCTCGGAAAAATTAAAAAAATGGCTGGGGGGATAATTTAAATTTATAAACTCGAAAACCATTAGACATTCGCTTATAAATTATCCGAAGTTTAATGGATAAAGTGGTCACATTTCGATGCAATGTGAAAGTTTTAAAATTTGAAGTGGTAGCCATTTTTTCCCCGTAACAATGTCTCAGTGATATCCCGGTTTCTTACTGCATTATGCCTCGGTCGCCTATAACTTGATTCTTTTAACCGATAAACCGTGAAAACAAGACATAGGAATATAATGATATCCAAAATTTTACGAACTTGTAAATAGGGTATCAGTATAATTTAAGATGCTTTTTTTCACTTGTGTGACTTGTTTGTAGACAGTGTGTCCCCTGAAGAAGTACTGTCTTACAAACACACATATATTTTAATTTTTACAGATTAAATGTTTGTTTGAATTTCTAAATTAAATAAAGCAAATTTGGTTTCAGCTGCTTTAGATGCTTTTCCACTTTGATTTAATGTTTTAATAGTGTATTTCATTCTTTGTCTCTTTTTTGCTTTTGTAAATTAAATTCATTTTCTGATTTTATATATGCTCCGAAGAGCCATTACATTATGACCACCCTCCATCTATAACAATGGGCACGCCCAGGTTTTCATGGTTTCTCGCCCAGGAACAATGTTTTCATGGAGCACATTAGGACCCATAATCCTCATAGAACAATCCCTGACGTTTGTTAGCTACTTGAACATAGTTGCAGACCAGGTTGACCCATTTATGGCAACAGTTTTTCCTGCGGGGGATGGTGTTTACCAACAGGATAATGCACCATGTCATAAGGGTTGAATCGTCATGGATTGGTTCGAGGAACATTCCAGTGACTTTCAAGTCATGTCTTGGCCCCCAAATTCATCTGAGCTTAATCCAATAGAGCATTTGTGGTCCTACTTGGAAAACCAAATTCGTGCTGCCACGCTACCCCCTCCCAATGTGAGGGAATTGCAGGACCAGTTGGTGAGCGCTTGGTACCAGCTCAGACTACCTATCAGCACCTTGTGGAATAAATGCCACGGCGGGTGCTAGCAGCTTTGAGGGCTAAAGGTGGTCCTACATGTTATTAGCAGGGTGGTCATAATGTAATGACTCTTCGGTATATATATATATATATATGATAAAACAACTGGTAACATAATTATTTCATTTTTCAAATTTATTTCGGTGAAATAAAGTTCGAATCACATAAAAAATTGGTTTTGTACAACACAACAGTAGTACAGAAACGATTGCTAAACAAAAAAAAAAAAACATTTAATGTGTTTAAAGTTAAAGGATTATAAAAGAAAAAAAAGGAAGGAGAAAAAAAGAAGACAAAGACAAAAAATAAAACTATCATACTTGCACGATTCAATTTCTTTTCGAGTGTAAATGCTAAGAAAATATCAAATTAGTTCTCTTAAAATGTAATGATTAGTTCCAGAAATCCTTGTAAATATTAAAAGTTTCGCTAAAAATAATGAATATCATTTCGAATGGATAATAATTTTACTAAATCGAAATTCAGTATAAGGATGGCTATTGGGCTCTTATTCAAGATATGATTTGCCAATCGAAAAGCAGTTTCGTGCTGGTAATCTCCCTCTCGATTAATTTTTTTCCTTTTCTAGGAAAGTGAATTAATCAAAAGAATTAAGTAGAAGGAAGAACAAATTTAATAGAATAAGAAACGTGACTTAAATGGCCTGAAATAGGAGATGGAAAAAAAATCGTTTCTTATCAAACAATGTAAACTTAATCGTCCGAGATAGTTAATAGTCAGGTAAGTAAAGCAATACCATAGTTTAATAATAGTTCTTCTTTGAGTTAGATTTTATTAAGCCTTTTTTTTAAGCTTATAAAAACGAGAAATTTAAACTTTTCCACTAAAACTATTTTAATTTGTTTTAACAGTTATGGGAAAAAAAGTAGAAAGTAGGTCAGAAATTTGTACTTAATCAACTATAGAAACTAAATTTAATTAATCATTTTTCTTATTTAACTCCGAGTAACAGCGTCTTAAAGTTTCTCAATCTTGATAACTTTCATACCCTTATTTCTTTAAGGTAGGCCTTGCTTTCAGTACAATATAAATCTAGGAATTTTATGAAAAATGAAATTATTTTCATGTTATCTCATGTATTAAAACTTTAACAAAAAAATTTAGACTATCCTAATTTTATGCTTACTTTTAATCCAGTTGTGCCTAACGTCCTTGAAAAAATCTCTAGCTCTCGACATTCTCTATCTCTTGTCAATTATGGTTGAATTATGTATATAAAAATTCCTATATGTATGTTATAACTGTAGTTAAAAAAAATCTTACAGTGAGTTTTAATGATAAATTTGTAATACCCTTAGTCCTGCATTTAACATGCATACACGTCATTGCTTAATTTTAATTCCGCATCCTGTGAGGAATTTCGAAAATTAAATATCGCGCTCAACTGGTTAATATATCTTTATCATAAGAATTTATTTGAAGCATTGATAACATTAAAAAGATAGTTTAAGTAGCTTATAAAAATTTTTAAATCATAATACGATTATGGTTTCCACGATTAACTTTCTTTAAAAGAAACATTTTAATAAAAATAATACATTTTGATTTTCTAAGGAAAGTTTTTATGCAAGAGATTTGTAAAGAAAACTCTTGCATAAAAACTGCGGCATCGGTAAAAGTTTCCCAAAGAATTACTAAATATTAGTGCATTAACCTTTAATAAACTATCGGGAAATCACTTCTTTAAAAAAAAATGTTTAGTAAGTGAACTTAGGAAGAAAAATAAAATAAACAACAATCAAAATTTGCCACAAGCTAACCTGAATGAAATTTCAAATGAAATGAAAATACAATATTATCGATTTTTCAAAAGACTAGTCTATAACCAGATTGCAAATTAAAAAGTTTGTATTTTGTTATATTCTTTAATAAAAATAAGTTAGTATGGAACTTTCTAAACGTAATAGAATGTAAAGAAAATATTTTTGTTTGGGTAAAATGTGTTTCCTTATGTCAATGAACCGTTGTATTATCTAGTATTTCCAGGGTCTATCGTTTATTTTATTATGCGAATTGAGAAATCGTAACGATTCATAACAAAATGATTGTGAGCTGTTATTAAATGAAATATTAATAAATAAAATATTAATAGCTAATTAATTATTAATAAATAATTAACAATTAATAAATCATTAATTAATAATAAATCTTTATTTCTTGCACAAATTATTATCAGAATTATTTCTTGCGAGGAATTAATTTTAGAAAAATGAGGGTCTATCGTTTATTTTATTATGCGAATTGAAATCGTGAGAATTCATATCAAAATAACTGTACGCTGTTATTAAATAAAATATTAATAAATAATTAATTATTAATAAATAATTAATTATTAATAAATAATTAATTATCAATAAATCTTTATTTCTTGCAAAAATTATTATCAAAAGTTATTTCTTGCGAGGAATTATTTTTAGAAAAACGAGGGTTTAAAGTTTATTTTATTATGTGAGTTGAAATCGTGAGAATTCATATCAAAATAACTGTACGCTGTTATTCAATATAATATTAATAAATAATTAATTATTAATAAATAATTAATTATTAATAAATAATTAATTATTAATAAATAATTAATTATTAATAAATAATTAATTATTAATAAATAATTAATTATCAATAAATCTTTATTTCTTGCAAAAATTATTATCAAAAGTTATTTCTTGCGAGGAATTATTTTTAGAAAAACGAGGGTTTAAAGTTTATTTTATTATGTGAATTGAAATCGTGAGAATTCATAATAACTTTAATAACTTTTAATAACTTTTTCAAAAAATTTTCAACATAATTGTTTTTTTTTCTTTTTTGAAGCAGTTTTTTCTTTCTTAATTTGTAGTTTAAACGTTACTGTAAAATTGTAATTCTAATTTTTTTTCCGTTCATTTCAAAAAAACAAAGTAAATTTGAATTGCAGTACTTTTTATAATCAAACAACTAAGAAGCAAAAAAATAAATCAATTAATTTGTCTGTTCACACTTTAGGAAAAAGGGTACGCTTAATTAATTTGATCAGTAATAAGTTTTGAACCGAGTAATTTAAAAACAACAAAATATTCTAAATTTCTTAGGAAAGTTTAATTCTAAGTTAACTGGCTTTAGTTTCATAACTTGTTTTTAAACAAGTTATTACATCAAACAACAAGTTTACAATCATTTAGAGCGAATGATGACTTTAAAAAAAAAACATAAATACCTAAATTAAAGTGCTAACAAAAATAAAACAAAATGGATTATTATATTATCAGAAACAAAATTTCTTCGTAGTGGCATAAGAAATGAGAATTTGAAAATTGCAAACATATTATCATGGAATTTGTTTGAATAGTTCAGCGAAACACGAGTGGTCAAGTAATTAAAAATTTCATTTAAAAATAAAACGTTTAGGACAATAGGTAAGATACTAAGGCATTTTAAGACGTTTAAAAATTTTGGCTACGTATTTATCAGCTATATATGTTGGTATGCCTAAGCTATATATGTTGTATATATATATGTCAGCTATATATGTTGGTATGCCTAAGCTATATATGTTGTATATACAATGTTTATATATGTCAGCTATATATGTTGGTATATGTTTGTATGCCTAAACAGGCATACGTCAGCAACAACAATAACATTGTTGATGTGAATTATTTTAAAGGCATGTATACCTATCTAAATTATTGTAATTAAATCGAAAATCAATAAAAAATTAAAATTATAAAAAGCTGATAAAAACCACATTCTATCAGAAACATGCTTTTATAAAACTAGACTTTCCTAGAATATAATATTTTATTCAAATCTGTTTATTAGATTAAGAATTAAATTAGCTGACGGTTTAAAAAGAAACGTCGTATTTTATAATTAAGAAAAGGAAGGATAAGCAATTCATTACCAATGAAAAATATGAATGTATTATTTACGCAACTTAGCGTAAGGCCAGATCCTCGTCTATATTAACTATATTTAAGTATCGTACGTATTACCCTCATCTATATTAACGCCATTACGTATTAATCGCCCCGTTTTAATATTTCTTCTTTGTCGCCAAATTATTTTGTTCGAAAATAATTAATTTTAATTTTTCTCGGCTTCTACCTAATAAAAACAATTGAATTAAATTCATAAAAAAATTACCCTTTCAGCACGTCAAATGTTAACTTCTAAGTTGAATTTCATCATATTGCAGAGCGGTCCACTAGTTAATTTTTACCAAAAGTTTAGTAATTAACAATACTTGAATTAACTATCGAATGTTAAATCTTTTATTTTACCGTATTCCCTGCACATTAGTAGTTTTTTACATTCTATTGTTTATTTTTTACATCCTATAGTTTAGATCAAAAAAAAATTGTGTTCTTTTTAAATTGTTTTTGGTTATTAAAAAAACAAAAAATGTTTTTCACCAAAAAAAATTATTTAGTTATAGTGAAAAAAGTTAATTGCTTTGCAAATTGAAACAGTTGATTTAAATTCATCATTTTAATTTCATATGTTGACTAAACCACCGTTTTAGATTAAATATATTATAAAATTAAATACATTATTTATGAACGGTTACATAATTGTAAAACGGCAACTTAATATCATAATATGGTGTATTATAAGGTAATATCGTAGGATTACTTTATAATATAATGGAACACTGCTTTCAGTTTTAAGATTTTATAAATTTTGACTGAATTAAAATTTAAAAGTAATAATAGCAAAGAAAATTTTTCAAAACGGAATGATTAAAATAACTTAAATAAATACCGTTAAATAAGAGTTAAATAAATAATTTACGGGTAAAAAACTTTAAAACTTTCATTAAGTTAATGATAACTACTGCCAAAAATATCCTATCTTGTTTGTTTATGAACGCAATAACTATATAATGAAGTTTTTCTACCTTACGAGATAGTACAAATGGTAAGATATGATTTGTAGAGAAAAAAATGTAAACCATTTCTTAGATGAAAAATAAAAACAATTAATTTTTGAAACACAACTTTAGTAAACAGGTTTAAAAGATGTCTTGCATCATGCAAATAATGTTATCATAATTACAGTTTAGTATATGCTTAAGGCCAGCTTCTGCCCTTGATCATTATATGAAACAATATTTTTAAAAAACAAAAATAATCTCAAATTCGTTTTCAGGATTCGATTATTTAATAGGGTCAAGGTTTAATTAGTTTTATTCTAGTAAACAAAATTCAATAAGCTTAATATTAAATCGGTTCTGTTTTTAAAAAAACTTATTTTTAATCAAAAATACTAAAACTTATAAAACTGGTAAATAATATATATTTTAAGAAATTATATTTGAAAAAAAAAGTACTTGTTATAATTGAAATAGGAAAATATTGTTGTATTGAAATTTCGAAATGATTTTTCTGTTCGGAATGTTTTTGTCATCAAAAATGTTATTCAGACTTTTTTTCCCTCGAGCGATCTAAAACAAAAAATTTTAAACGTCACATGAATGTTTTCTTCTTACAAATCATGAAATTTGTTTTAAAGTTATAGCTTTTAAAATGTTCATAATTTTGAAGGTCCTTTCACCTATTTCTCTTTTTATATCTGCAGTATTTATTGACAATAATAAATAAGAAGAAAATAGAAAAACAGATAACTTTCGGGAAAAAGTGTCGATCAAATAATATCTGAGAGCACACTTATGTGAAGAAAAATTTTACTTTTAGAAATTTAATTTATAAAAATATAATTTTGATAATGGCCAAACGACGTGGACACTGCCTGAGTTGGTGCACCTCTCTCTTAAAATGTTTACTCAACATCTTGACTTTCAGCCCAGATAGATTTAGGCAGTCTACTTATAAGTGTTTCCCAAAGTGTGGTACGATTACCCCCAGTTGTACGGGAACAGTTTAGCGGGGGTACGCGTTCCTATGCGAAATATCTTGCAACAAACGAAAATATAAAAAAAAATTATTTAAAAACAAAGCTAGCCATGAAAATTTGCGATTACGTATTTTTCTATTGGCTATTTTTTGCAGAGTTAACAGTAATAATTAGTGACATCAACAGCTAGTTGTGATTTTCAACTTTTATGCAATTCTTTTATAGTAAAAAATGCATAAATTTTTTTATTAGTGGTACACAGCGTTACGAAAAATTTAGAAAGGGTAGACAAAAGTCATAAGTTTGGGAAACACTGACTTAGGGGGACAGCGGGATACAAGAGCTATATAAGGGATGGATTCCTATAAGTTTGCATTAGCGTAAAATGCAAACATATGGGATTTTGCCTTCCGTATGAAACTTTTGTCAGACTTATAATGAAAAATATAGGACACAACACTTTCTTTAAACTTCTATCAACATTTAAATGTCAAAAACGAACAGCAACAAAATTTCTTTTTAAGTCCACTTGAAAAACGTTATTTTTAAATATTTTTAATTTAATTCATAATAAAATAAATAAAATTAGTATAGCAAAATAGCGATTCATAAGATTCATAATAGCGTATAGCTCGGTGTAAAAACGGCTTCGATTTTTTAGATAGCAAATTGCTGGTAGTCGACAGCTAAAAGTAACAATTACAAAAAATTTTAATTTCTTTTTAAAAAAACATAGAAAATTATTAAAGCTGCAATTTTTTTTCAAGTTTAAAATATTTCACATATTTCTTCATAATTATTTTTCTCTTTGGATATGTCCCCAAATAAAGATGTATAGCGTTATTGAATCCAACAAGAGTGATGTTCTCTGTAATCTTTAAATTTGTATCTTTATGGTATGCTTTAAAAGGTTTCATTGTTTCATATATTTTGAAACACTCTTGAATAAATTATCTTAACTTTTCTTAATTTATTTTATGTAATTTAAAGCGCTTCTGAAAATAAACCTTTCAATGTACAGAAAAAATGAAGATGGAAAAAGCAAAATTAATTGCATATAACATATTAAAAACAGTTTTTGAAAAGGGTAAATTGATACTGAGTTATTCATATGTATCTCATTGTTTATATTGCATCCGCATTTCACGATCAACGAATGTCTGACTTTATTACGGTGTATACTGTATAAGTCGAGTTCGTAATTTCCGTAAAATTTTGGGGGTTCGATAAGTCGACTTGTACACCGATATATACGGTATTCATTTCGCATAATTTCTAAATTCAGCAATAATTCTTAATAAATTCATTAAAGCCGCAATGGCACAGTGGTTAAAGCACTGAGCTGCCATTGTGAATGACCGGGGTTCTTCCCGTAGACGGCTTGAAGCCTACGCTTCTTTCTTAGATCCATGGGTACCAGCTTGTCTAGGAAATAAAGGCGTAATACAGACCATAATGTCCTTGATGGTAGGTACTTTAATGACGTGCCATTAGAGCTGCACAAAGGATTATTGACGACGGTCTGGGAAACATCACTGAGGATAATCCGAAGACATGCCATCACAATTTGTGAGGTCACTTCCTCTATTTCGACAGTGCTCTAAAGGAGGAAAAAAAATGTTCTTCAGATCCCTGTGTCAATTGGAACGGCTCAGCGACCAACCACAGGACTTACGATTGTACAGATTTTACGAGCACGTATATCGCATAGACGCTGTGGGTCTTAGCATAGCCGAGGATCGAACCTTGGTCACTCCAGCTCCGGGGTCCCAATTCCCAACCATTAGGCTACCACGGCCTTCATCATATCCATATGCTCTCAAAATTGTGAATCTCCAAACCCGTGACCACCAATGCTGTTATGGAGAAGCTTTCCATAATAAATTTATGAGTTATTTTAATTAATTCAATAGATATATATGAAATTCAATGTAATAAGCATTCGCAAATCATAGAAAATTAATTGACTCTCTGCAAGAATTGCTGAAACAGGGTTGCCTTATAACCTAATGGAATGTTTTAGATATTTTCTCTTAATAGAATATAACTTTCGTTCTGTTCAAAGGCTCTTTTATTCGTTGAAAATAGTTGACTACGGGGAACCTGACAGAGTATCTATTGCCACAAAAAGAGCAAACTCTTTCAGACCTTATTTTATTTTAATTTTTTTCTTCCTTCGTAGGAAGACGAATTTCATCATTTCAAGCAACCAACGAAAAGCGAGCTTAGCCGCCGTCGAATCACATTTAAAATAAAATACGGTACTGCTACAGAACAGCAGACAAAATAAAATAAAAAAAAGGGGGGGGGAGGAGAGAGAATTCTGTTTTCTCCAAGGGGTTTTGAACGGACCTTAGACGTGAGAATCGTACTAAGATGAAATCGAGAGCTTCATCGATGAATTATTTATAGTCTAACCCCAGGGAGACGGTTGTCCTAAGCAAAGAGACCGCCCTTCTTTGCCTAAAAGAACATTTTCTTTTTAACTTACACAGACGGATATTTATTAGTAACGAAAGCTGCATAATATCTAACTGACTGACGAAGCTTTATTATCTGTTTAAAATTTACGAGATTCCAGATTCTTGTACCATTGTTTGGGTGATTTCGTTATTTCCAACCACGTGCCTCTAATTTTTATTTGAAACTTCAAATTACTCCATCTTTGTTAAATTAAAATTGGATTTTAAAATTCATGATCAAAGTAGTCTCGGGAACTACATTGGATAAACCTCAAACCAATTTTGGTATACGTTAATATACCACTCTATACATTGGAAATAGCACTTGTGCTCTCGTGAAAAAAGTGATAATGGCGTTTAAATTAAAAGGATATATTAAAGGATATATTCTTTCTCTGTTGAAAATTTAGTTTAAAAAAATAACTGATGACTGTACTTATCACTAGTATGACCATGTTTTTCAAAAGAGTTTTTAATGTATGGTAGGTAGTAGACATATAGGTAAGGTTGTCTCAGCCTTTCATCCCTTCAGTGGGTCGATAATATGAGTACCAAGCATGCTTGGGAGCTAAACACAGGGGGTTCCTCGTTGGTCTGACCACCCAACCGTAACATCTGCTCTTGCACCTCGGAAGGTCAAGAAAACTGAGATGGGCACAGTAGGCCTTGGCCCTCTATGGGCTGTCGCGCCACTGAGTTTAGTTTAGTAGACATATATGTCCACCATGATGTATGGCTGACACTATTATTTCAGCACTCAATCACTTGTATTGGTCAGAGACAGTGAATAGGAAATTAAAAATTTGAGCTTAAAAAATTAAACAAAAATATTCCGTTTAAAACAGCCATTTTTGTTTAAGTGAACTTAGTCATAAAATACAAGCCAAAAACATACTAATATGAAGATAATTTCTACATGCAGGGAAAGAAGTCAGTTTGTTTACCCAGATGCTGCTCACAAATGATATCACGCTTTGGGGGATGTGTTCGTGAAATTTTGACAAGGAGTAAACAGAAGGTAACAAGCGGAAAACCACAAATTTTGGTTAAAATAAAACCATTTAAAATCAGAGGATTAAATATTTTCATATTAATTATTTTATCTTTACCTCAAAATAAGTGCATCTGTAATAAATATTATCGTTATATTGGGGAGAGGAAGGGCAAAAATATTGGGGAAAAAAGTATGGCATCACTCATGAACTAAACATATACATGCCGATATCTATGCATGCCTATATTTTGGAAGATGGTTGATTGAAAACACAACTAAATGAAGCATTCCCACTACAGACAGTTGGCTGTCACGAAGGTTATAGATATTAAGACCCTACAATAGCGAAACAAACGGTATTATGGCTGTAATGAGGTCAACAACTTGCCCTTCCCAACTAGCAGGCAACGGCAGGATGCTGACCTCATTACCTCCATTTAGCTGGCAAGAGTCGTGGTGGCTCAGGGGATATAGCGTTCGACACCCAATGAGGAGACCCAGGTTCGAATCCACGCGGTGGCATGTTTCTCTTTTAGAGTTTAAATAATTCCAACGAGTTAATAACTACACCGAAGATATATTCTCGTTTTCTTAAATTAAAGAAAACTACTCAAATAACCAAACATATGAGGTAAGTAATAACAAAAAAAGAATATATTTAACATGAAGTATACATGAAGTATAAAATAAAATAAAATGAAATGAAATGAAATAAAATAAAATAAAATAAAATAAAATAAAATAAAATAAAATAAAATAAAATAAAATAAAACGAGCTTATTCTGAATCTAGGTCAGTTTCAAGCCACCTCTAGGTTATAAACATGATTTCAAAATTGAACATGATAACAACAGAACTGCACTTTAAAGTTTGATTTGCTTTATTTTATCATTATTTTTATAGAGATTTTTCAATCTCAAAGTTCTTAGACAATTTTAAACCTTTCTGAGCTTAAAATGCGAATGATTTTATTTATAAAAGTTAACAAAATTATAACGTTAGGCTTAATGGAGAGAATTAAAGCTCTGTTTTCATACCTCTTGCAATAGAACTTGCTTTTAAGCTATACTCTAAGTTATGCTTTGCAAATTTCAGAACAATAGATAATATTGTTATTAATTATCAAGAATTATATTATTATTATTAATCAAGAACTTGAGTTATAACAGAAGACCTAGCATTTTCTAGCCAAACTGTTCCATTAGGTGAAGTTACTGCATCATGTGTAAACACCGAAAAATTTTACCTGCTGCAAGCAATACTGAAGACAATAGAGTTCATATTAGGCTAGTTCTAATAATAATAAAAGACATTCCCTCAATACATTGAAACTATCAATGCTAGTTAAAATATATTCTGGGTAATTCTTAGAAAGCAATTTTAGGAAGCATGTTTTAAAAATTGGTTTAGTTTCATTTTTCAAAGAAAATAAGCGATACACAATATGCAATTTATGTTCACTATAATAAAAGAAAACATAAACTCTTGTAAATATGCTTATTGCTTTGTCTAGATGGGTCTAAAATATTCGAAAGTTATTGAGTTTTTGTCAACATTTTTGTATTAAAAAAAACTTGTTTTTCTGATATCGAGAAGTGCAGATCAGCGCACTGAAAGAAGGAAAAATAAATATATAAAAGAATGAAAAAAAATTAAACACCACTCTGAAAAAAGACAAGTAGTTGTAGAATTTCGAATCAATATTTAATATTTTAAATTGTGAATTACTTTCAATATTACATGGGATATTTTTAAAATTAGTTACACAAGTCAGCATTGCAAAACCAACCATTTTAAAAAGTCTTTATAAAAGGATGCCATTCACTATTGAGTTGACAAGTAACTTTCTCTGAAAATGCTTATGGAAATTTCTTATTTTCAGAGAAAATGTGACTTGAGATTTAACTTTGAGAAAAAAATATAAACTTAAAAATTTATTTTGCAAATTTTCCTTCCCTCTCGTTATATTTTATGTGTTTTTAGTTATTTACTTATTTATTCTTATTTTTGAAGAGACGCTTTGGGAGATATATTTAAAAATGCAGCATTAGGTACGAAATACAGAGCTAAAAGTAACAATTTTGATATTAATTTAACACATTTTTACAGTGAGAAACCAACGTGTTTTGAAAATCATATTTCTAAAAAGGAAAGGAAAGTCTGAAAAATAATTGCAGTAAAGGTTTTATGATTTAATTCGCGAATTCATTTTAATATTTTTCGAGACATTTTGGAAATAATTTTCAATAATAAGTAACGATTTCATTTTATATTTTATAACAGTCATTAAACAGCCGACCAAATTTTCGGTTTTACAACTACCTATGTTCAACTACGCAGCCTAGTAATTTTGAACCCTATCCAGGAGACAAGGGAACTCCTGGATCAAGTATTGGGAGAAATTTGCCTTCATATTTCTCCCAATACTTCCATTTGTATCCCATTTCCCAATACTTCCATATACTTCCCATTTGTATTTATTTTTAACGTACTGCATTACTATGTTAACCAATTAATACACGAACAAAAATAAGTGTAAACCGGTTTCAGCTGCGTAAAAACACTAAAGTTGTAGAGTATCACCTGATAATTAAGATAATTTTCTTCAAAATATCGAAATGCAAATAAATTAAGAGAGGATAACTTAGGATTACAATCTGGGAAAGTTCTCCTATAATTCGTTTTCATTTTAATATTTTGATAATATTTCTCAATATTTGAAACTTTAAGGCTTACTCTGGGCACGTCTGAATTAACTTTTCTCAAAATTTTAAATTTTAATTCACCAATGGAGAACTTCTAATTAAAAATAAGACTCCATTAAGAGGACGCTATGCCATGGGAGAAACTTTTAGTTGCGAATTCTCTTTCACGTACATAACTAACTTAAAATTCAAAGTTAAAATTTGAAGTATAGAAAAAATGAGTTCAGACAAACGTAGATTAAGATATGAAGTTTCAAATGCTGAAACGAAATTTTTAAAATATCTGAATGAAAATAAATTATGAGAAAAAAAACTTAGGATTACGCAATGGAGAATTCCTCTTTCAATATTTTTTTTAAATTTTTACATTCTGCTATTTTTAAGTTTTTTTTCTGCAATTAAAAATTTTATAGCTTACTCTAGGTTAGCCTGAACTCATTTTTTCTTTCCTTTAAATTTTAAATTAGTAATGGAGATTAAGGAGAATTAGCGACGAAATGTTTCTCTCGCTATATGGCATCCACTTACTTTTAAGTGGCGTTTTGGCTAATACAAAATTATTATATATACAAATTGCATCCAGAAATTTACCTCTTTTGGACAACAATATTTTATATTTGAGTCACATTTTAAAAATATTCCAAATTATTTTGCAGTTCAGCAGCATTTTCCCCTAAAAATATTAATCAGAATCCGGGTATCCATTTAGCATAGAAAAATGTAATTGTGGTAGTCAATTAAACAATTTTGATTCCCCCCCCAACATAAATTACAATTATGTTTAAAACTAATTGCGAAATATCTTTGACTCCTATTAATAAGAAGTAAATTATTCCTTTTAGAATTAATTATTTTGGAAAAATAACTAATTACTGGTTATATTTTTGATAGCTAATGTTTTATCCCATTTAAAAATTCAAGCTTGTAATGCAGAGGTCACATCCATATGCCATATATCTTTTTGAAGCCATGATCCCGCAAAATCGTGACGATTAAATGTCCAATGTTCAAAAAGTGATAGTAATTTTAAATTTCTGTACTGGGTAGTAGAGCCGTGGTGGTCTGAATTCTGATGGTCTGATCCACGGTGGTCTGACTGATTGATCTGAATTCTGTTCCCGGCTTTAAGTTTCCAATTTAGCGGCTTTTAACGACATTTAAGCGACTGTTAAGCATTTTCTAAAGTTCAAAAATACTTGATTCTTTACTTTTTTAGTTCAAGTAACAAATTAAAAAAAAAACAATAAATAAAAGCTGCTTGCATTATAATTGCGACAACTAGATCCAAGAAAAAAAATCTTCAATGAAAGTGTGGGAGTCGTTAAAGGCAACTGGACTGCAAATTAGCCTCCTGGCTCTAACCGACCAAAGTGCTTACATAAAATACCAGGGGTAGATGGATCATGGGTTAAAATCCCCTTGTCGTGGGAGGTTCTAGTGGTTTTCCTCTTCATGTAACGCAAATGAGGGTTAGTTCTATTAAAGAGCCCTCCACGATGGCTAGAGTGTCTCTGTGCTTGATCCAGGAGTTCCCTTGTCTTCCGGGTTGGTTTCAAAATAACAAGTTAACGGAGTTGAACATTGATAGTCGTAATGGTTAGTTTAATCAAAGAGTCCGAGGCTTGCAGTCCCAATACTTGAACAAGTAATTCCCTCGTCTACTGGGTTGGTTTCAGAATTACAAGGATACTGAGATTGTTACCATTGTTGAACATTGTCAGTCTTAATCTTACAATTAGGTTAGTTGTTCAACACCGGTTATAAAAATAAAACATACTGATTAATAATTTTATTTATATTTAAGTTTTTAATTTTTTAGCTATAATTTTCAAGAATTAAAAAAATCATAGAATCTAATTTAAATTTTAGAATTAATTATTTATTATTTATGGCGCTAATGTCATTAGTTCTCTTCCTCTATAAAAAATTAAGAATTAAAACATATTTCTATTTTTAAGGGTCAAGCATTGTTGACGCGCATATTTTTTCAATTTTTCATATCGCAATTCGATATAAATTAACGTGATTTTAAATATAACTAGCGAAAATTCATTGTTAAATAAATTTATAAGTTTCTTTATTTTTTTGTTTTATTTAATAAATAATTTTATTTACGCACGAGTAACCACGTAGTAGTGAGTTTTGAAAAATAAAACATTTTCTTTGCGAATATTTAGTTTTGTACATTTAGTTTTCAAAAGTTAGACAGAATAAAACGATCATGCACTATTAAAATTTTTCTGCAACGTATATTTTCTAATAGCTTGGCTTAATTTCTCCCATTATCTTCAACTCTTGTTCCTATTTTTATCATGAAATCAGTGATAGATCATAGTTTTTTTCTGTTTTGTACGTCGGTGTTTCAAGTATAGGATTTGAAGAAGACAAAATAAGCGAGTAGTAGGCGATTTAAACATGTCATTTCTGAAATATATTTATTATTAGTAACCAAGATGTTGGTTATTAGCTTTCAAATTACTGGTGTTTAAGTTCTCATATTGTTTTAAAACCGAAGTATTTAACTTAAGATAAAACAACAACTGAAATCGTAAAAAAAAAAGAATAATAATATGTAATAATTTTTTATTTATTTTATTTTATATCGAACGACGTATTTTTGAGAAAATTGTCTTGTAAAGTTTAAATTGAAATACGCATAAATGAGAAAAGAAAAGCGCTTTTGCGTTGATGATCAGACTGCTGAAATAAGCTGTTATGAAATTTCACCCACAACACAATGATTTCTGATGATGATGATTTTCACCGAATTTTCAACCGAATTTCTTAAAAATTTAAAAGTGGATTTATAATGTTACGATAAATGATCTGAGTGATTTTGTGCAATCACAACTAAATTTGATAAAGGTGATACATCATTGAATATTTTTTAATTTTACGGTTTAGTTTGCAAAATGTCCGTTTTGTAATGGTAAATGCAATAAATTTGGATTATTTTGTGTAGTATCAAGATCTTAATTCCAAAAAAAGGAATAATATGCACTATTATTGTAATAATTATTCAAACACCAGGGCCGGAGAATGGTTTTTATTATAAAAACATCGATGTAAGGAATACCGGGTATGTATACATCAAGTAATAGAAAAAATTATGCAGTGATTATTAACATTATAAATTTTTTTACATTTACCAAAAGAAGCTGTTATCACTAAAAATAACTTAATTTAATCGAATAATAATTCAGCAAGATTTTGCAAGCTGTGCGATTTGCCCGGTGTAGACTTGCCCGGTATTCCCCGCACCTCTTTTTGCAAGATAAGAGACCATTGACTTAAGTACACTTGTTCGGTATTCCTCACACTGATGTTTTTTTTAAAGTTAAGGTTATTGAGAAGCATAAAGTTGCCCGGTATTCCTGAAATTGAAATATTATTGAAAGTTTTAATTGCCGCTAATTTTGATTCTTAGCAGCAACATTTTTAGTATCATTTGAAAATATTTATATTTTGGAATTAAGAGCTTAATCCGAATTTATTGCATTCCCTATGACAAGTCGGGGATTATATAAAGTAACCAGAAAATTTGATAAACAGTGAATAATTTCATTTATTAAGGTTTGATGCGTTTATGAATAATAATGAGTAAATATGGATGATCACTCAGTTTATTGCATTTATCGTAACATATATGTAACTAATTGTTTTTCTCTGCGCTTTAGAGTACTTGATCAGTTTTTTTATTTCATTTTTTGTTTAAGTTATAGTTTCTTTAACTATAGCTTTCTACGAAATAGGCAATCAAATTTTTTCTTCTATGAAAATGTGTCCAAGTTTTTATGTTTAAAGAAACAGTTTGAGGGCAAAAGTATTTTCTATAAATGTCGTCTTTAAAATTAGTGCTATGTACTTTGCATTCAAACTCGGACTTGGCTTTTTTTTTATTTTTTATGTGTAACTAAACTTTCAATGATACAAAATTTTATTGTAAAGCTCGTAACAAATATTAGGTATGTCTGATAGTTACAGATTTGCATTCTTCATTAATTTTGTTTAAATTAAATTAAATCGTTCTCTGTCATATAATGTTTTAAAATTAGAAAAGTATCTTTAATTAATTTTATGGACTCATTAAAATATGCAAAAAATTAAGAATTAGTCATTGGATGTAATAATTTTGCTCTAGAGGAAAAATCTCGACTAATGAACAATTTTTTGAAGAAAAAAATATTCGATAACTTTTTTAATAATTTAGCTATTAGTTCGTTCTAAAGTTCAAACAGAGGCAATTATTTTCAGCAATTAACACATATAAATGAAGTAAAAAAAAGTGAATAAAGCATAAATAATGGTACAAAAACTACACTATAGTATAGTTTCACTATACTATAGCTATACTAAACTATAGTTACATAAATTAAAATTCATTCCATTCCCAAAACTTTTTGCTATATTAACATTGATTTGGTTGCACAAATTTAGCATCTATTATATTGGGATGAAATTTAAATTTAGTGATTTTGCTCGATTACTGGAGCACTTTAATTTTTTTTTAAATTCTCATTTTGTTTTTGGTAAACACAAAAATTTATTAAAAACTTTTCGTTACAGATATTATTTAGAAATTGCGTAGAAAATTTATTCTTAATATTGCTTCAGAATTTTAAATGGTAATTTTATATTCATTATTTTCATTGTATGCGTAGTATGAACATTTTTAGCATTTCTGGAATATAAAATGTACAGTGGGAATTTTAGGTAAATTTTGGAATTTTTTTCTTCTTCCTTCTCTTAAGACTCATTGATTATCGTATGTATAAAGTATTGTAAGTATTATTAAAAGAAATTTGAAATTTTTTTCTTTTAATAAAATAAGCTTGAATAGAATAATAAAACCAAACACTGATAGCCTATAAATATTAAAAAAAATCAGTAATACATATCCCTTTCCACCCACCAAATATTTTTATTAAAAAAAATATGTATAAGGGATAAAAAAAAAAAGAATGTGACAAGCCTTTGACAGGCAAGCCGGTTCGCCAATCGCAATCCAAATTCTTACGTCATCAGATGGGCGTGTCGCATTTCGCGGGGTGCCATCGGTATTTCGTCGGCGAAACTAAAATCTCCCTCAATGTTGTATGATTGTTAGTGCCGATTACATATTATGTGCATGTGAAAAAAGGAATATGGCGATGGACTTTAAGGAATGTTTACACTTATTCGCTGTGTTTTTACTACTCATCAATATCCCCCGTCAAACATTATGTAAACAAGGTAAGCAATCATTAAAGTTATCCCACTCTGTTACCTCTATGCGTGATCGAAATAATGGCCGCAAGTTGGGTTCACTGTGCTCTTTCAGCGTCTTGTTTTCACATTCTCAGCGCTCTCTGGTATCTAAATTCGTAACTTATTTTTATAAAAAAATTATGTATTTTATACTAAAAATATCGTTTTACATTTTTTCATGCACATTATTGAATTTCGAGTTGGATGTTGTGCGAAGTTCTCGGAACACAACTGCTTCGTCTGTTTGTTTTTGTTTTGATTTACCTGTCAATACAGGATCGTCTGCCTTGCTACTGGTTATGTTCGATATAATGATATTCAAAAAAAGGATTTCTAAATAATTTTTTTCAGTAGGAAATTGAAATTTTGTTTATCGTTTTGAAAAGTTTCTGAAAAATGTAATTACTTTTTTTATTTTATAGTAAAATTTTAAATAAACATTATTATTTATAGTTTAACATTATGTAAACATATTGCGGAACAGCGAACAAAAATTGAATTTTAAGCATTTATTTGCTTTACCATTTTGTTTTTAAAATAATTCATATAATTCATTCACATATTATTGATTTCACTATTAGATTTTTCATTGAATGATTTGAGAATTTTTTTCTTTTCTTTTTGTCTTAATAGTAAGATTATAAATGAACATTATATTGTAACTTATTGTGGGATACTTGACAAAAATATAATTTTAAGCTTTTGTTTAATTAGCTCGTTTTTTTTAAAGCATTTATATGATCATTGCAAGATTTTTGATCATTTGATATGGATTTTTTATTATAGGTCTCAAAATTTTCATTCCTGAAATTTTTTGTTTGCGTAAAGCTGTAAATTCAAATTAACATTATTATTTACAGTATAACATATTAAATAAATATGTAGAAGAATGAGTCACAAATGTAAATTTAAGCGTTCAGTTGCTTGAGTCATTATCTTATTACAAATTCATCACTTGAAGATTTTTAATCATTTGATATAGATAATCATTAGGGTGACCTGGGGTAATTCCTGATCAAAAAATGCAAACATCTATTTTGTGAAAAAACTATTCAAAATAGAATTTTAATATTTACTGGAAGTTTGAGGCTATATGAGATGAGTCCTATGCCACCTTCTTTGGTTTGAAAATCTAATAAGAATTTAAAAGATTTTAATTTTTTAGTGATCAGGAATTACCCCAGGTCTTGATCATTTCTGGGGTAATTCCTGATCACTTCTGGGGTAATTACTGATCACCAGTTTTTATTGTAAAGGGGATGTTTAAAAATAATTATATAATGGTAATTAACAAATAAGACATCAAGATCAAACAAATAAACCAAAAAGATATGTTTAAGCAGCTAATAAAACGATTTATTTAAAAGCAAAAAGAATGATTAACACTTTAAATTTTCAAAAATCTTTGCATCGTGCTATACATTTTAGGCAATCAGCCAACTCATTCTTATGTTCTTCTGAAATATAAGAGTTCCCACATGGGTTACTTTTGCTGGATTTTTTAACTTGATTAAGGGAAAGTGTAAAGTTAAGTAAGGTATGTCAACAGCTCTCACACTGAAATTTTCAATCATTAAAAGAAATTCACTAATTTTGTTTTCTAGAAGCTTAGTATCCTTTTTAGGCTTATATTTTCTCACCATATTTATACTAGGCTAATTTATAAACTTAAAAATTATTCTAACAATGTACACACATAAAATTAAGATAGAAGCAAGGTAAGACAAACCAGAAATGGTGCAAATCAGAATACAGTCTTGAATACAGTTAAAAACAAATTTTGTGATAACAGTTAAAATATATTTTATAGTTGTTCCACTTAATAAATATGAACTGTTATTTAAGAAAAGACAATTAGCTATTTATAAACTATTTTATATACTATTTATAAGAAGAAATGACAATGATCAGGAATTACCCCAGTGATCAATAATTACCCCATATGTAGGGGGCAACATTTGATATAGTTTCCTATAATCAATTATAATGTTTGCAGTAGATGTGAAACAATTAAACAAAAGCTTACACTACTTTTATATCAAAGAAAAAGAAAGTGACTCAAAATATTTATTATTAAGAGAAGGAGGGGGATCTTTGCAGAAATGTGCACATTTTGAAACCCATCTTCGAAATGGAAAATACAGAAAGCAGTTTAAAAGATACTTATTTTGTTAGATTAAACAAAACATTATTATTAAGTTAATGTAGTTATACTTTAGTAAAGTGTACAAGCATCCTTGTCCATGTCTCAAATTTAAAAAAAAAATAATTTCTTAAAAATAAAACTTAGGTGATCATTATTTACCCCAGAAACAGAGTGATCGTGAATTACCCCGGGTCACCCTATAAATTTTTCATTCCGAAAGGTTTCTGAAAAATTTAATGTATTTTATTCATTTATATATTTTTTGTTCTTGCAGAGCTATGAATTTTAAATAGCATTATTATTTATAGTGTAACCTATTGAGTACATATATAGAAAAATGTTTCACAATTATAATTTTAAGAGTTCATTAATTAAAGTTCTTAACTTTTTAAGAATTTAGCACTTGAATATTTTTAATTATTTGATGCATTATAGATTTTTCATTGTAAAAAATTTTTGAAAATCTAATTCAGCTTTCCTCTTTCATAATTTTAATCGAGCCAGATTCGAAATTTATAGAGTAACTTAAAGTAATTATTTTAAAGCTTAATAAATATTTTTATATGCTTAAATAAATATTTTTAAGCTTTCCTTTGCTTTAACCATTAGCTTTTAAAGTGAGGTTTATTTGTATCTTACTTAACTTGCTTGTTAATTTTGAAATTTATTTGTATATTTGGCTTAAGGTATTAACTTTTAAAGGATTAATCAATTGAAGATTTTCGATCATTCAATATTGATTATCATCATTAGTTTTTTTCATTTTGGAAGGTATTTGAAAAATTTAATTTCCTTCCTTTTTTAATTTTTTTTATATTAAACTTTAAATAAACTTTATGTTTTATAGTATAACATATTAAGTAAAAATGTTAAAGAGCGCTCAATAAATATAATTTTAAACTCTTAATAAATTGATACAAGTAATTTTATAATAAATTAAACTAGCTTGCGTAAACGCAAAAAATATTAATTAAAATTTTCATATTTGAATTAGTCAATCTAATGTTAGAAACAATGTCATAATTTAAAAAAAAAAGAAAATCTATTTTTGCTTAGCTGTTTTTTTTTTTATTTATTTATTTATTTATTTTAGAAAAAAGCTAAAGATCAATCACAAAAAGCTAAAGTAATCTTGGACTATTCATTTTTTTCGAAATTTTTCTACCCCAGCTCAAATGATTTTCTTATAAAATTTTTTAAAATTGCTAGCTCTGACTTTAAAACTCAGAACCTGAAAACATTGAAATCATAAGTACTAAAAAGTGAAATTTCTTTTTTTTTCAGCAAATTTTTATTGAGTGTACCAAAATAGCCAACAGTTAGAAAAAGCAATTAAGGAAAATGGAAAAAGATAATAATTTACCGTTGGCTGCGTTCTGCTTAGAAAATAGATTCTTAACCTCACCAAATTTCAAAATTAGTTATAAAGTTTGTGAACAGATGGCGCTGCTGGCTGGAAAAACTGTATAATAAACGTTGTTAATTTGCTGCTCTGCAAACCGTTCCAATTGAAATATTTGCTAAGACATTTGTTATTTTGGTTTTCATACAGCATCTGGTCGATGCATATTACTTTGTAAACGTTTTTCTGGTTTTATAATACATTACACTTCCCGACCATAATAAAAGAGACACTTTCAGTTTTTTTTTTTTTTTTTTTTTTTTAAATTTCTCAAGAAATACTTGGGTTATTTTGTAAATTTAGAAGTATTTCGTTCATAAGATGTTTCCTACTTTGCAGTTAAGTTTAAAGCTTTCAGAGGTGTGAGTTGAGAGGCCGACAATAAATTACGAAAGAAAAAAAGTATTTTTGAACATCCTATGCCAAAAAATTAAGCAATAAGCTTGTAAATTGTATCGATTACTTTGGTTGTTATTTGCAATTACTGCATAAAAGTTCGTTAATCTAGCTTAAATATTTATGTTAATGGACATTTTTATAAAAAAAACTTTTTTTTGTCTTAAGTTTTTTTGCTATAACTGTAAAATTATTCAGTAAAATTAAAAAAAATTTTTGGATCAATTTAAAATTAATTACAAAATTATTGTTTTAAAATTTGAAAAGAAAATGTTAAAAAATGCCCAGGATGTGAGTATTTAAAGTAACTCATGCATGGAAAAATTTAAAATCATTTTTTCATTATTTTGTAGTACTAATGGAAAAAAATCTGATTGAAATATCTTAGAAATGTAAAAAGTTTAAATAATTTTTTAAGTAGTTTTTGTACTTTTTAATAGAACGCTAAAAATAATCTGGGGTTTTACCCAAATTTTATTACTATGTAGTATTGCAAATTACACTACTCTATGATCACTGGACAGCAAGAACAAAATTAAATATGTGAGAAACCACTTATTGTTTTAAATTTTTCTTTTAAAAAGTACAAAAACTTTGATTTTGTACTTGAAACTTTTTACGTTTTTAAGATATTAAAATCAAATTTTTTCCATTAGAAAAAATACTTAAAAATTTTTTTGTATGGAAGAGATGACTTAAAAATTTTTCGTAAATTATGTATTTCTTACATAAATTATGAAAAAATACTTAAAAATTTTTTCCATGCATGCTCAGTACAAAAGAACTACTTTTAAATACTCATATCCTGCGCATTCTTTAGCAATTTTTTTTTCAAATTTTGAAACAATAATTTTTTAATTTCTTTTAAATTGCTCCAAAATTTTTGTTTAATTTTACTGAATATTTTTAAAGTTATAGCAAAAAAAGAAAAAAAGCATTAGACAAAAAAAAATTTTTTTTTTTTTTTTTTTTTTTTAATAAAAATTTCCATATCTTAATTTTCATATCTAATAAATATTTAAGCTAGATTTACGGAATTTTATTCAGTCATCTCAAATTCAAAATAATATCAAAAACCGAAAGTGTCTTTTCCAATATTGTAGGGTAGTGTATAGTTTATTAATGGTTTCAACTTTCAACATCTCTTAATACACTTCAACCTATTATGAGGGAGGAGGTGTCTGTGATTTCAAACAAATCGTTTAAACTAATAAATTTCATGACTTAATTTAGAATAAAAATCATCCACTTATCACTAAAATAAAAAACTTACATTAACACTTTTAAAACATTTTTAATAGTAAGAGCAAAATAGATTTTTCCCAAGAAATAAATTATTTTTACGAATTTATATACAAGTATTATGCACTGTGCGTTAGCACATGCTTAACAATTTAAAAAAAAAAAAAACTATATTTTATTTTAAATTATGTGAGGATAGTTAGGTATCATTATCTTTAGATTTTTATTTATTAATTTTTGACAATGTAAGGAAAGGATAAATGTAAGAAGATCACAGTCGTTAAGTGCTTTTTCGATATCTTGAAATTATATTAACAATCCGGAAAAATATCAGTAAAATATTAATAATATTTTTTTTTCTTCTCCGGCAGTGCATGCAGGATCATTAAAAAAGAATGTCGGGAATTTGTGGCATCCTTAAAAATTCATTTTTAAACCTGAAAATAATTTTTGCTTTGAAATGTAGTGAAAGAATGTGTTTCTTTAGTTCATAAGAATGGCACTAAACAATTAATGATGTTAGCTACTTGAAAAATCGAAGAATAACTGCAACTGAAACTGTATTTAAGGGGGATTCACAACACATTAAGCAAAAGCGATGTCTATGTATCGATGTCTGTATATAAAACAGTATTGAAACGACTACGAAGCTTAGTACTTTTTTTTTTAGAAAAAATTTTGTTCTAAAGAAGAAGTTTTATTCTCAAAGCTTGGAACAAATTTTGTGTTTTTAATTGTTTATTTATTTGCATTTTACAATTTTGTAATTTCGACATTGTTTTTGTAACTTGGTACTTTTCTTAATATTCTAGTATACCAAATTCATCTCTATAGCTCTTATTAATTTGAGAAATGCAATTTTGTTATCCGGCATTATTTTTTGCAACTTACAAGGGAAACTAGGGAAGTGTGACTCGCCAATTTTGAAATTAACTAGTGGGATGTATGCCTTATGAGGAACAATTTTAGGGGGCAACATTCGTTTCGGCCCATAGAAGGTCCTGTGAGAGATAAAAAATAATTCAATATATGGAAAAATCGGTATTTTATTACTTCAATGCAGACTATTAGTTATTGTAATTGTCTCATAATCCAATTAATTTGTAATTAATTGGATAATTAATTATTTTTTAATTAATAAATTAATCAGAAATTATTAATTAATTAATTGATTTGCAATTACATACTACAATTAATTTGGAAAGTTTTTTGAAAAAAAAAATTAAAAAAATTTGATGTCAATATTTTTTTTAAATTAACCTAACAGGTTTTTCTGAAAAACTGCAGATACATAAAATTTTTAAAATCAATTTTAACAATAAATATGCATTATATAGTACGTGAAAGTAATTAATTATCCAATTAATTACAAATTAATTGGAGTATGAGACAATTACAATAACTAATAGTCTGCATTGAAGTAATAAAATACTGATTTTTCCATATATTGAATTATTTTTGATCTCTCATAGGACCTTCTATGGGCCGAAACGAATGTTGCCCCCTAAAATTATTCCTCATAAGGCATACATCCCACTAGTTTATTTAGAAATTGGCGAGTCACACTTCCCTAGTTTCCCTTGTTAGTATTCAGAATTTTTCTTAATATTTTTGAATAAATTTTATGTGTTGCTGTTTTGTAAAATAAAATTTTGTGATTCCGGTATGCTTTCTTGATGACCCAGTTTTAAAATAATGTTATATTTCTGCAAATAATTATTAATACTATGAAATAGTAAGATAATTTTTGATTTTGTTGTCAGTGTCTCCTAACTTTTGGCAATTCATATAATCTCTAAATGAATTGATGGAGTAAGGGGGCACAAAAATCATGAATAAATTCGTGGAGTAAAATTATTAATAATAGCCACTCTTCAGTCCTGGGGACTGAAATCAGTCTTGAGAAAAATCAATGGACTAATAAATTCTATCAATTAAATTAAATTTTCTTTTTTTTTTTCATTAGAAATTTTTAAAAAAATTTTGGTCAAAATAAAAAATAATATATCTTAATGAAAACATATGATGTCAGGACTTTTATTTATCTTCTTTTTGTCAGCTTCACTCAATCTTATTCTTAAAGTCTTGACAAATGGGATTGATTGAACTTCATCTACTTGTGTAATTAAATTTGTACTTTTGCTGAATCCAAATCTGCTCGAGTTTGCTTCCCTAATCTATTGTCATGCTGGCGAAAGTTAAATCAAGATTACTTTTTTAAATAAGAAATTATAGTGCTAGAAAAAAAAAGTATAGATGAAGTGAAAAATAGATATGAATGGTTTCAGGTTGTTCAGTAATAGTTGTAAAAAAGTATACAAGGTTAGCTGTTATTTTCATTTTGTTAGCTAAAAAATATTTGTTAGAAAAAATAATCAAATGATTGATTTAATATGTAGGCTATTATCAAAGAAAGGTAAATTTTGGTGTCAGAGAGCTATACATTTCTAAAAGTTTGGTAAACAACACAGTATTATTTGGTCAAAAAATAAGTTCAGTCTTGAAATTTTTTCAGAGTGGCACCCCTAAATATGTACATAATAATATAAAACTAAACTATTACCAGCATTTCTTTATAACAAATAAATGAGGTAAAATTAATAAAAGTAACAAAAATTTAAACATTTACCGAAAAAGTTGGAACGTAAACTAGTTTTAAAGAATTTATGATGGTTAAGCTATGGGTATAAACTGAAATCAGCTTTCCTTTATAAAAGAATTTTTATCGAGGAGGAAATAAAAATGTTTATACTTAAAAAAAAATCTATCCGGTTTTGAAATTTTCTTCAGGTGCTTTCACAAAAGATGGAAATATTTTCTAGGATTTAGGACCTAACAGGCGTACTTTTCTTATTCAAATGGATGACGTACTCCAAAGAGGAGCTTTTTACAAGACGAACGAGCTCACTTGCCGATGAAAGGAAAGAAGGTTTATACTTTGCCGAAGACTTTTTCTTGAACCTTTTCTCACTTTACGGAAGGTTTTTCCAGTTAGGTTTAGGTAGTTTACTTCCTTGCTTTCTGGAAAACTTCTAAACGACGTACTTAAAATTGATGGTCGTGATCCTTTGCATAAACATTCTCTTGCCTGACATCGATGGGGCCTTTTATTCAAGACTTTCCGGAAAATATCAAAACGGAGCGTGTTTGGAACTATCTGCTGCATCGAAATACGACCATTTCCTTTACCTTTTTTTTTTAAAGCTTCCAGTTCGTAAAAGCTATAAAATTTAAATTTAGGCATTTCAATCGGCGGATATATGATAACGGCCGCGTTTGCACATTATGTCATTTAAAATCAATAAATAAAATGTTTCTAAATGTTATCCTGTTTATTAAACGGAAATATAGAATTTACGAGACTTTCTGCACTCGATCTAAACATTTTGTTGTCGCAGTATCTTTAAGAAGATTGCGTGGTCGGAGAGATTGCGCACAAGGATATGAGGCAAAAGTACAGTAGGCTTGCTGCAGTTTCAGTTATTTGTATAACAGCAGTACTGCAGTGTATACTTCAATGATATAGCTAATTAGTACCAGTGTCAATGATAAAACGTAGCTATTTTGTTTTATTTTCCCAAAGACCATTCGGAGATTCACTGTACTCGATCGAAACATTTTGCCATCGCTGTGACTGTAAGAAGATTGCATGGTCGGAGAGATTGCGCACAAGGATATGAGGCAAAAGTACATTAGGCTTGCTGCGGTTTTAGTTATTTGTATAACAGCAGTACTGCAGTGTATACTTCAATGAGATAGCTAATTAGTACCACCGTCGAGGATAAAACATGGCTATTTAGTTTTGTTTTCGCAAAGCAATTGTCTGAATTTTCATAGCTCTTCTTCCTAATTTTCTTTAGAATGCCAGTAGTGAAACATATTTTCAAATTAAGCAAGTTATTATAAGCAATGGACCTTGGCTAATAGTGCTTGCGTTAATTGTTCTTTCTAAAAGCGGTCATGTTTAAGCAAAAGGCTACGCAGTTGCTCCTACCAAAATGGGAAAGTTTTCTTCTTAAAAATTGAGTGTGGTTCCCATGTTGAGCGAGATTACGTAGTACTCAGAGTTTGCCAAAAAAGAGGCTGACAAAGTATGGCAACAATTCCTAGCTCTCTCTCTCTTTTTTTAACCCATTGGCAAAATGGGTGTTGTTTTAGGTTTGATGGCGTGCGCACCTTATTTGGACGTCATCACACTTTTCAACTGTGTTCAAGAGTAATAGTAAACAGTGCGCGTGCGTCGTCATTGCATGCGTTGCAATGGCGACCGCTGTTGTTTGATAATTTTTTTAGAATTCTTTTTTTTTTTCACTTTTAATTTTGTTATGCTTTAAGTTGGTGAGTTTATTTTTGAGATTTGGGACCAGAGAAATCACATAAATACTTCTTTAGTTGTGAATAAAAGTGAATTTCATCATTTGAACGATATTTTTGTTTTTATTGTTTTAATTAAGAATCAGAAATTCTAACCTACAGTTCAAACTGGATCGTTTTCAATACTAATTCAGGTGAATATCACAAATAAAGAGAGTCTCAAACTGATTGACACGGTAACAAAGGTTAGAATTGAAGCAAGAAAAAAAACGATGCCAAGACCAAGCGAAAGGATTCTGTTCATAAAAAATTAGAAAACAATTTAAATTTAGAATTATATGCATTTTTTGTTGTTGTTGCTATAATGAAATTTTTTTTTTTTTATTCGCGATCGCAACGAACTATAGGGGGCGTTGTTGTATGAGACGCATACCTGCGATTTCTATATGAACCGTCATTCAGTTACTCTGGAGACGTCGTTAATGTAGCGTGTAGCATTGCAACGTTCCTTCTTTAATGTGGCTTATTAAATTTAAAAAAGAAAAATGCTTGATCTTCTTTCTTGTACAACCGAAAACAAAATGGTATCTCTTTTTGTATTAGAGAAGGAACATCCAAAACACATCGGAAAAATATTTGTACATTAACAGAAAAAAATATGTATATTCTTATAAGAGTTAAAACCTAATGCCCGAGAAATAGTATTACTAAATTTAATGATATAACATGAAAGGCCCATTTAAACTTTACATTCTATAGTTTTAAGAATCATATTAGTTCAAAAATTAAAATGAACAAAAAGTATACATAAGCCTCATAATTTTATGAAATTTAATTTTGTAAACAACGTTTTTTGACAACAATTTTTATCAAAAAATTTCAAGTTTCAATAAAAATCATTATTTACAAACTAAGAAACGTAAAATAAAGAATGCTGACGAAATAAAAACAAAAAACAATTCTTTTTTGTCGCCATTTTTAGTGCTACGAATATTCGTCTTTGGGATTTGCCAAAAAAAAATCAAGATGCAATTTTATTTTTTCAGGAGGGAAATATTTTACCGAAAAAACGAAAATGTACCAATTCCCACAACATGAAACTTTATCTTGGTAAACGTACGTTTTGGAAATGTTATTTCATTTGGAATCTTATTCATCAGAGTTCATATGGCGATATGATTGTTTTGAATCTATGCTAAACTCTATATAGGCTCATTTTCCACCGAAATCCGATTAACTATTTTGATTTTAAATAAAGTGTTTTATCTTATGAATTGTCGCAAAACTTTTAAGTGTAGATTGGCGGCACTTAAAAACCGCCAAATCTGTAGCGGCGGTGGCGTTAATACGTAAGAACCGAATTTTTATTCCATACTTTTCTGAATCATATTATTTCAAACATTGGAATATACAAGAAGTATACATAAACACATAATGTTATACCATTTAATTTTTCAAAAGTATTTTGAGAACAATTTTTATCAAAAAATTATAAACTAAAAAACGGAAAATAAAGAATTCTTAGGATAAAAAAAACGATTTTAAGAATTCTTAACATTGAAATAAAAACTTTCATATTGTTTCTTTTTTTATTATTCTTATAGTTCTTAATCAGACGTAAAAAACCATTCTGTAGAGAACCATCATCAAATGAAAAAAAAAATATTTACAAGTAAATTTTTTATTGTAAAAATCATTGCACTTACCTGATTTATGATTCCCGGAGAATTCCAAAATGATAAGTTCCTTGTTTGAAAACTTTATTCTCAAATAATAGATACATAGTTTATACCTTCATTACTTTTAGATAACATACTACACAGCAAAATTTTATAATTGATATGAATTTTAATATGTAGCTAAAAACACAATAGCTGAATTCTAGTTGAACTTATTCTTTCAAAATTAAAAAAAACTTACCAAGAAAACGATTCAAATTAATTAAGAATCAGCACAAATGGCACTAATTCAAGTAACTTGGATAATTTTTTATTGTTGTTTTCCGAATTATATGGATACAGAAATATATACTATTCTATAACGAAGAAGAATATGCTATAACTATTACAATTCTGTATGTTCTGAATTCATATTTATTCACTGGAATGACGAAAGCAATGTTGACTTCACTTTAATTCGTAATGAATTGAAGACAGAAGAAATGCATTTTACCTTAATACACATATCTGTAACAGTATCCGAAATCGGAAGTCATCAGTTGCAAGTTTGTTGATAATAGAAATTAAAAATTATTGACGAATTTTTCTTCAAATGTTTGGCGTGTTCTGTTCTTGAAAGATTTACTAATATTCTGGAGATTTTTTTCAAGTTCTTCGGCCTTTTCCTTAGGGAAATTTTGTTTCTTATTTGCTGCTAAAAAATGGCGTCTGATTCAGTCAATGACTTTGATGGAACTAAATGAAAACGTGATAAATTAATGTCCGATATTTACAGGCTCCCGCTAGACGGCGTACTCGAGCGTTGCGATCGCGAATTCTGTCTAAAAAGTATGAATAATTCTTGTTTCGTTTATAACGAAATTTATGTACTTAAACAAAACAATCTTATCTTGTTTGTAGGTCTTAAACGAGCTGAAAATCTGTACTTCGAACCACACGAATTTGCTGTTGCATTAAGGAAAACTGGATGTTCTATATCATATAAAAATAAAAGTTTAAAAACTACAAAATTTGAATTTTTTATTTTAATCCTTAATTTTTATAAAAAATTCGCAATGAATTTTTTTTTTAAATTTGGCTTTTGAAATTGAAGAAAATGATTTGATAAAAATTTAATCTGTAATTGTCGAAAAATTCAATAACAGGTTTAAAAGGTTAACAGGTTAAATCATGTCAAAATGTGCATTTTAACTAGAGGAACGAATAATAAGATTTTTGAGAATTAATTCAGTACTAAGGAAATGTAATTATATCATTTGACAATTTTTACATAGACTGCTGTGGAATATTCGACTCCTTTTAATAAGGTGTTAATTTGAGCCATGTTTATGTAAGAGCAGAATTATAGCATCGTGTAATTGAGTATTGAAAGGAGTTGGCTTGCATGACAATATGGTTCAATTGCGTTTCACAACGTATTTCCACTGTGAGACAATAAATAAACATTTAAAAAATCTTTAAGCATTTTTAAAAGAATTGCCAATTTTGCAAGATTTTCTCCTTACATAAAAACATTTAAATCATTGAATAATATTTATCATTTTGCATTTTTTGTAAACCAAAACAATGGTTTATTGGAATACCTTTTCGAGTATTAAAAAATTAGATGACAAACCCTTTTTACTTTGAAAACTGTACGCGCCATTCTCTTGATAAACATTATCTTGATTTGGACAAAACTTAATCTGAAAGACACAGCAACCTCACAAAAATTATATATTTACAAAATTAAACATTATTGTCTACTAAAAAAGATATACTAAAACTTTCTTTAAAATATAAAACTAGAATGCAACAAAGCAAAGCCCAACGTAAAATGATAACCACACGAGTAATTACACTTATATTTAAATCTCTATTCTCTGGGCAGCCTTTGTATATAACAAAAAATTTATTCTACTAAATGTACTTTTTATGTTAAAATTATAATATTATTAACATTATTGAATGCATGCCAATCATTCTTCTTTCTGACTTCTCAGATTTCTGATCCAGTTACGCTTTCAGATGTGCCTACCTGTACAATTAAAAAATGTCGTGGGAAAAAACAATATTTTACGAAAAAGCAATAACTATCCGTTACCCTTATTTGCAATATTGTTGTACCGATTTGAAATTACTCCCACAGGAACTAGCCTTCCAGTCCGTTATATATCTTTCTAGGAAGACTTTACGGCACGCAATCTCACCTGCAAGCTGCATACATGTCTGTTGATGTGTGCATAGATCTTGCATTTCCCTTTTTTTTGTTATTGATAATACTGGTAATGTTGATAATTGGGTTTCTAATGGGGTTATCATCCCTAGTGGATATTTGACCGACGTTGTGTCTCGGTCGTGAATATTTTTTTTTAATGTCGTGTAATTGGATTGTTTTAATGGTTACGTATGTTTTGTGTGAGTCAGAAGTGTGGAAAGCAATCTTTCTGGATTTACTCTTTATAAGGGAAAAAAAATTGAAATAATTGCTTTTTGCGTGGGAAATTATATGATTGTTGAGCGCTTGGCAATCCTACTCAATTTCGGACAGTATACTTTGTAAATAATTTTACTACATTCGAGTTTTTACGGATTATTCTAGTTAGGCGAGTTATTTGTTTTACGTTAATTTGCTTGTCAAATCTCTACACCAAGTCTTGTTTTACGATTCATTTTCGAGGGCTAATTTTAACTTGTTTAAATATTTGAATATCTTTGAACCTGTAACTACTGTTCCGGAAATACTATGTTAGTTCAAAAGATCTGTTATTAGATATTGCCCCGATAATTACACTATTGCATAGCGATTAATAGTGATCCCACTCATAAGACGAAAATATTTTAGGTAAATCCGTGTTGCAGGTCTAGTTAACCTGTTACTTTATTATATCTGTTCCAAGAAGTAAAATTTTAATATCAAAGATTTGTTACAAACTATAAATGAAAAGTTCCAATTCAATTGTGACGTCTAAAATTATTTACTATTTTGTTCAAATTGTTGAAAAAAAGTAAAAATCCAGTAATAAAAAAGAAGTCTCTTATTTTGCCAATGATATTTGTATTAGATATTGTTTTGGATTACATTAGCTTAACCGCTATTTGTTTTGCTTAAAAGTAGCTCTTAGAAGCGAACTCTATTTTATACAGTATTAATTTATTATCCGTATAGGCTTGAGGGTTTAACTTTCTTGTTATAGTCGAACAATAAATAATATAACTTTCTTGCTAAGCTTTATTGCGTGTAGTTAAAATTAAGGACGTGTTGCATTATGAGTAAACTATTTTTTCTTTTAAAAATTAATTATCTTTTTATTTTTATAATTTTTATGCAAGCACTTTAATATCTTTAAACACTTTTAATGCATTAACGTGCAAAAAATGAATTTTTCATTAAATGAAAATTTGCATTCCTCTACTGGTCACAAGTCTAATTTAAAAATAAGCATAAAACTAAAAATTGAGAATTTAGTTGATTGATTTTATTCAACTAGCTATTTTTAAATTTTTTATTAAAGAAACAATTTAATTGTTACATATTCAGGTGCAATATGTGTAAATATAAGTTTTTGTTGATGCAAGTTTTTATTGAAAGTTATGTATAAATTATGTAAATTATATTCTTAAAATAATGATTAAAAAATTCAAATAATCAAAAATACTAGTGAAATTATTGAATTGAAACTTATTGAGATCATTCCAGAATATACTTTTGAAGGATCGAGATATACTTTTATTCGGAGATTTAGGATAAAAGTATATCGTTCATTTTTTTTTTCTTTTAAATAAGTCAGATAATACCAATCGATTATTTATCTTTTCTATTTTCAAAATAAGACGAGGAAATAGATTTACGTTTTGTGGTCACTTTAATCCCAATAAAATTGTGACACTTCAGAACTAAGTATGTCAAAATACTCATGCTTGATATCAAAATAACGAGTATGACTGAGGAATTATGTCGGAATTGAGCAGGATTACGTTGATACATATTTCTTGGTGAACGTAGGTGGTATATAATATCCTTTTTTCCCGTTTTTTTTATTCCTCTTTTTGTATCAGTTTAAAAAAATAGATAGCTCAAAAACATTGTTCACAGTATAAAAAAAAGTAAGCTGATTATCTTAACCCAGGGGTCTGTCCAGACATTTTGTGGAAGGTCCGTTTTTATAAAATTGTGAAAAAATGTCTCGTAATTTGTGATTATAAAATAAACGTTAAGTCACATTCTTTCAACCAGGGTCCGCTTTTGTTAATTTGTGCAAATAGGGTCATAATTGCAAAAAAAACTTTTTCCAGGAGTTTTTAAATTGTAAAGACGTACAAGATTATGCTCAGCACTGTAAAATTATAATTAAAAAAATTAAATTTTAAAAAATAAACAGCAATTGCAGCTACTAAATTAGCGATGCAACATACAAATATTTGGTATATAGCCTATACTGCTGAACGCAGAATATTCATTTCGGACGAATAAAGGAAGAAGCGTCTGCCGAAGACCAAAATTTAGTTCGTTTACTTCTGTCTTTCTCCCCCCCTTCCTGGGAAGGGTTTATTCGATTAACAAAACAATAATGAAGATAAACAAATTTGTGAAGGGTCCGATTAAAAGATAAATTATTTTGTGAAGGGTCCGTTTTGAAGTTAAAATATTTTGTGAAGGGTCCGTTTTCATAAAAAGATATTTTGTGAAGGGTCCGTTAACAGACCTATATTTCTTCTAAACAGACCCCTGCTTAACCGAATGATCGGATTTTTCACATTAACACTAGAAAGACTGAAACTTAGTATATTGCCCAAAAGCAGTCAAAATGACTGGATTGTGTTAAGAAATTTGTTTAAAATTAATTTTTAATTTTTTTTATATTATTTACAGTAATATAGCAAGTTATTAGTAAATATTAATAATAAAAAAAAATATATGTTGTACAAAAAGTCACAAAATTCTAAGAAATTGTGTCGTTATATGTACATCATTGTGTTTCTAATTGAAATTAAAAAGCAGTTAAAATGACTTCCTTTGGCAATCTAGTGTTAAAGTAATAATTTTAATGTATCAAAGTATTAACCTCAAACATGCTAATTGATTTGTGCTAAAGATTATTAAAGTTGCGAAATCAGATCCAAGAACCCTAAGAACCTTAAACTTTGCCGAAACCGACATTATTTTATTTGCATTTTTTTAAAAATGTATAGCATACATTTATAGTCATGTATGTATAGCATAATCATTCTTATGAATGATTAATTATTGAAATCAACTAATTTTTTCTTCTTCATTTTTTAAGTATTTTATAAATTTGAATCATGGACATGCTTGTTTATTGAAATCGATTGTTTTAATTTGCTATTTTTATTATCATTGTATTTTTAGAAAGTGTTCCTATAGTGTAAAATGGAAATTATAAAAACTTTTGGTTATTGAAATCAACTTATTCTTTTTACATATTCTGAAAAGTGTATTGTTTTTTTTATGGGAGTTACAGTGACTAATACAAAATTGGCTACTTGATATTCGAAAAGAAGTGAAATGGTTATGCCTAACCAATCAGATTTAATTGGATACCTGCAAGCGACGTCACGTTTGTGTGTCGAACCTGATTGGCTTCTGAATCGACAATTGCCGTGATATTCCTGTGATGACGTCACTTGCAGATTTGCAGTTGTGTAAATTTATTCGAATCTTCTAACTTGAATAACTGTTTCTAGAAAGCTATTTTTTTTTTTTCAAACTCATTCCATAACTCTCTTATAAACTATCGATCTATTTCTTTTTTGTTTCTATTGTGATTATAAATAATTTCAATTTAGCATAAAAATTTTTATTTTTGAAAATTCTAGCTTCAGTAATTTACTCTCCATCCCTTCTTTGAGGGGGTAAAAATGCTTTTCTGAAGCTTATAAAAAAATTCTTAAACGATGAAGGCTAAAAAGAGTATATATATATATATTTTATTGTAGAGATTTCGACTGTTAGTTGAATACTATCTGAAAGTGAAAAATGCGGTATTTTTGAAAACGATCTAAAAGTTCGAATACTTATATCTGCTGTGTTACACAATTCTGTTATCATTGTAACTGTTGAAAGATCGCTATTCATTCTGAACATTCTCATTCTGCTTTCAAGAAGTACAATAAGAAATTATAATAAAAGTAAAAGACATAGTTTTGGAAAATTTCTTAATAGTGATTTTCTTTACGATTTCATGAAATGATTAAACTTATAATAGAGATAATTGGTTAGTACTAACAATTTATCAAAATTATAATTACGAGTAGGCAAAGTTTCATCATTTTATTGCACGTGACTAATCATGTTTTAAAGATATTGCCAGTAGTATACCTTATAAAATTATAGAAAACACACTCTGGGTCTAGTTTCTGAATATAATTGAACCAACAGTCGCCAAACATTTCTCGTTTGGCGATATATTTTATATCAACTTGCATATTGTATCCATCCTTTGTATCTCTTCAACCGTGTTTCTCTTGGAAGCAGGAGAAAGATCAAAAATAACAAAACGTGCGGGACAAACGGGATCTGGAGGATGTAGAGGAAAGGATGCCTGGTTATTGTTCCCTCTTCCCCCTATATGTCTTTTCTTTAACGCTTTAGTTTATTTATAAGAAGGTCTGGGACACCTCTCGGTGACAGGGGAGAGTCCGGTGAGTCAGAGGGTGGGTTATTTGTAATACTGAAAGAAGGGAATCCATTGTCGATTAGGTGACAAAGTGAAGGCTACACCTTGTAATGATTTATTCTTTATTTTCTCCGGAAATAACGAAATTTCGGGAGTATTAAGTTTGATTTCTGGGGATATATATATATATATATATATATATATATATATATATATATATATATATATATATATATATATATGTCCGTTTTAATTTCATATTTCGTTATATGACTAACTAGTTACGAAGAGCCGTGGTGGCTGAGGGGATAGAGCGTCCGCCATCCAATGAAGTGAACCGGGTTCAAATCCCAGAGATGGCTGGTCGATACTAATTCCGCACCCACCACTGGCTGATCACAGTGCTGACATAAAATATCCTTAGTTATAGAAGGATCCTGGGTTAAAATTCTCTTGCCGTTAGGCTGACCGTAGAATTTTTTTCATAGTTTTCCTCCTCCTTTTACGCAAATGCGGTTTAGTTCCATCCAAATGTCCACAACAAATTTCTCACAATACTTGATATAGGACTTCTCTTGTCTTCTGAATAGGGTTCAAAATTACAAGGCTAGGGAGTTGAACATTCGGTAGTCATAAACCCAAAATTGGGTCGACTGTTCAACGACGGTAATAAAATATAACTAGTTACGAAAATATTTTTAAATCATATTGGCAAGCTGTCAGTTAGTTAGTAAATGGACGTCTGTTCTCGTTACTAGCTTTATTTATTTATTTATTTTTTAAAATTTTTGTTTCATTTTGTATTTTGTTTTTTTGTATTTTTTTTATATTTTTGTGCTTTTTTCTTAATATTTAATTTTGTATCAATTTTTTTGTGTTCCTCACACTACTGTATTAATATATTTTGCTATGGATTAAGAATGCATTCTAATTTGCGGATATAATTGTGTGAGCTGACGACAAAATTATATATTTTTGCTCTTTTGTTTTCTGGCTTATTAGTTTTTTTTAAACATTTTTTTAAAAGAATTGTGCAAATTTGTGATTTTTGGTAATTTTTCTTCTTAAGCTTTAAAAAATGTTTTTCCTTTTTACTTCTATCCATGTTTTCATTGTAGGCTATGGCCCCTATTCACTTCATCCACCAATCCCCATGATTGCTACAATTCTTTTTTGTTTCTTCATGATAAACAGATAGTTGCACCTAAATCAAAAAGCACATTCAATTGAAAGATCCCAAGATGATTTATTGTATTAAAACAGGTTACTAAATTGATTTCAATTATAAATTGCTAACAAAAATTAATTACTTAATTTTTGTAACAATTGGTTACTGAAATTCTGTTCGAGATTTTGTAAGGTAAAACTAACCATTTTACTCGCAAATCATTAAAAATTCATTTACACTTTTGTTTATTTATTTTTTAAAACCCTATTTAATTTTTTGTTACTATGAAAATTCGTTAAATGTTTTTTGTCCTAGGGATAATTTACTAATGGTTTTAAAAGCTAATGTCATTTAATGTGTAACAATTTTGTCTTGATTATTTTAATTACAGATGTTTGCAGAATTCAGTTTTGTTCAAAACTTATTATAAAAGGAAATTTAACTTATTTTACTTTTTAGTATTTATAAATGCGTTAATTTGTGTAGATACTGATTTAAATATATTCATCATAAGATTTGGCATAATAATGTAATATTATAGAGTTTATAATAGTTAACACCGATTTCACTTTTAAGCCTTCAGTTTGCTTTGAAGATTAAGAAATATTTCACAGGTAAACAATGCCTTTATAGATAAAAACATATTAAGTCGTTACCAAAACGTCTAAATTGCATTTTACTTTACACTGCACAGATTTTAAATTTTTAAATATTAAAATGTGATTATTCTAAGTGTTATTCTAAAGTGATGTTGTATGGTCGTTAAGCTACCTATTACGTAAGCATATTTTCCGCAATCTTTGTCTCCTTTATGGGTATAAATAAGCAAATTGTAACCATATTATGCTTAAATATTTTTTTTTTTTTTTTTGTAAATAATTTTTGAAATTTGCAGTGATCTTTTTTTTCGATTAAGAGAACTAAGCGTCTTGTGTAAACATTACTTATACTCCTCCTTGTCAGTAAAAATAAGTTAACAGCAAGCTCTATACCTAGACGCTTATGCAATTCTTGAGTGGTTTCTAATCTTGTCTGCAAATTGATTATTTAAATTAGCTACATTTTTAAAAAAAATCTATATAAGAACTATAAGGATTTACAGATTATATACTCAGCACTGCAAAATCAGTTAGAGGGAAAATTATGAATTACTAATCATCACTGCTGGAACAGGAGTTGGAGTTTTGTCCTAATAAATCAGAACAATGTTTAAGAAATAAAAAGTGATTACTCTACACTGTAGTATTTGATGAGAATTGCTTAAAGCGTTTTTCTTGCACTACTTATGGCAAGATAAATTAAAAAACCTCAGTTTGAGTAAAGTAATTAGTGCCGTGTTTTTAGAGTACTTATGGCAAGATAAATTAAAAAAAAACCACAGTGTGAGTAAAGTAATTAGTGTCTTTAATTTTAAACTGCTTATACTATCTATGTATAAAGCAGAGAAATTACTTAAAGATTTTAAATGTTATTAACATTTAAAGAACTAATAACATTACAAAAAATCCAATTTGGAGAGAATTTCTCACCTAGATGAAAATTATTCAACCTCATGTATTATTCTCAATTTTTGTCAATTTTTATGAGCTCGAGCAACCAAGAGTAGTAGCGACTTTCTAAACACGTAGAAAATTATGCCTTGAAGTCTTTTTAATTTTGCCAAATTGACGCCGTTCTACTTTATAAGATTTTGTGCCATTTTCGTAATTAACGTAAAATGTGTTGGTTGAAGATAGATGAAACTTAAAAGTCATGTTCATAATAGTAAAAAAAAAAAAATTAAAATTTAATTGGTTTGTCTTAAACAAATGTATATTTTGTGTGATATGCAAATACCGTTTTGGTTTATTAACAAAAACAATTAACTATTTCGTTTAATAATAATTGCAAATTTATTACAAATTTGTAAAAAAAAATTTTATTAACATATAATTATAAACAATAATTTCTAAATAACCAAACGTCTGCTTTTTACAAAACAATGTTTAGCATGTCCTCAACCTCATGGTAGAAACGTTAATAAGTTGGAAGAATCTGTGCCCACATGTTCTTGAAAGGCAGTCCCTTCTTTTAGTTACCGTTTTTATGATTCTAATACCTCGCAAGTCGCGTGGGGCCTGAATTGATGAGATGGAAGAGGTGTCATGGTATTAAAATCTGTCGCCAAGCGTGACTCACCAACTGCATATCAACAGTATTCCAGGAGGCCGGGATTCTCCTGCTTATTCCAAGCCAAGTAAGGGAAGGGGGGATAAGTAAGCTCTTTCTCGTCGTTCAGGGGTCTTAACACTGTCGCCTTTGATAATCTTTTCATTACTCCGTTCTCTTAAAGGTTATGAATTTAATTTTCCTAGCAACTGACGCGAGTTGCTGAGTTTTCGAGCAGATCTTCCAACTGATTGCTTTGGAACGGGTTGAAGGGTGTGTTTATCGTCACGCTCTCCCTTGTGGCCATCTTGAATGATATTTAAGTTTCTCATTTGTCTTTCCTGCGATGGCAGTAACGGTTGAGAAGATATTACTATTTGGGTGCCGTTTCTTAAATGCCAATTTTTATTTTCTTTCTGAAAATGTGAGATAAAATGTGTTCATTTCTTATCGTATCGTATGCTGAATTGTTGCCAATCTCTTCTACCCAGTGCGAACTCCATTTTTGTCAATGCTGAATTGTTGCCAATCTCTTCTATCCAGTGCAAACTCCATTTTTGTCAATGCTGAATTGTTGCCATTCTCTTTTACCCAGTGCAAACTCCATTTTCGTTAGGTGGGACATGATACACACGTAATAAAAAAAAATCACAATGTTACTAAAATAATTACGCAAAATTTTTTTATTGCATTCTTCCAACTGTCTCAGGCACACAAATTTTTTGGTCAGTCATTTTCCAACTTAGTCACCAGTGATAGATTTTCTACCAGGCAGATCGTGCTTAGAGTGTCCGAAAGCAAGATGGCAAAAAACATTATTAATTAAAAATTTAAATTACCAACTCTAAAAACTATGAAATATAAACTCACAAATTTTAATTTTCGATTGCAGCTATATGGTATGTGATTCGCCTAGTTGTTTAATTTTCGTAGTTAGCTTATGAATACAGTGCGTCCCCCTTAAATAAAGCCACTTTGATTTTGTGCCATAATTGGACGCTAAGAAAACTAATATAAATCAAATATGTATGTTATAAAAGTCGATGTCCAAACGCATGTTTGTGAGGAGTAAACTCACTCCCTACACCACCTAGACAGGAAAAAAATCAGGAAAAAAGTGCTCCATCGAAATAAAGCCTATTGTGATTCTAGGCAAAATACCCGCCACATTTATAGTATATAACTTGAAATATCTGATATTGCTTACCATTTACCAGTACCTGGAGGACAGTAGCATCAATATTGTGCCAGGTTTTAATGATGGTAGTTGCCATAGATTGAAACTGCTCCTGTTTGGTTCAGGGAAAGGATATGCCATTCATGGCAAAAGCACTGTGGAGCTTTCAAGCATGGCACTGTGGAGATTTTCAACGTACATTGTAGCCTTATAGTGCTAGAAAATCTGTGGTTTGAGACACCAATTCTCTCTTCAATTGACAATAAATGCGTCTCTCGCATATTTTTGCTTATGAGTACCAAGCGGTATGAGAGGAGAGAGTGGCCAGGTTACGTTTTTGTAGTGGTCACATGATATGATATAAAAGAAATCCTTTTCTCATGCCAATTGCACACAAAACTGTATGGATCATCCGAATTTTTTTTCCTATCAATTTCGATGTTCATTCTTCTATCTCCAAGAAAACAGAGTCTATCCTTAGTAGGGCTGTATCTGTATAAACCAAAAAGTTGCAGTTTTAGTCTATGGCAGAGTTGAAGGCTACCTTCATTGAAACCTGGTATAATATTGATGCTATTGTCCTCCAGGTATTGGTAAACGATTAGCAGCATCACATATTTCAGGTCGTAAATAAATGTGACCGGTATTTTGGCTATAAACAGAGGTGGATTTATTTCGATGGAACGCTTTTTTCCTCCTATTTTACTTATTCAATTTCTTTTCCTGTCCAGGTAGGGAGGGCTGAGAGTGAGGTACTCCTTATAAGTATGTGTTTGGATATCAACTTTCTTATTGTGCTATTTGTGTCCAATTATGACACAAAATCAAGGTGGCTTTATTAAAGTGGAGCACACTGAATTTTTACGTAAGATTCATGTATAATATTTGAGAAGTTATGTCAGATTTCAGAGGTGCTACTGTAAATTATAAAAACCGTATATTGCTGATTTAAAACTCACTGGCCTCTCAAGTCTTGGTGTACGTTCGAGCGTTAAATTGAAAATTTATTTCTAAAAATGCTATTGTCTGATACTTGAAATTTATTTATGAAAATCGCTGAACTGTGAAGTTTTTGTATCACATAATATTTGTTTTACTCTTTCTTCACCTAGTTAAATATATTTACGAATAGTTTTACTCAATTTATGAAATAGTAGTTAAGAGTTATCCCTGATTGAAAGAAGAAAAAAAGTTTTTCAATCTGAGAAAAATGTTTTTTTCCTTATCGGAATATTCGGGGCCGTTATAATATTACATAAGCACCTAAGACTAAGGATAGGAGAGGGTTTGATAGTTGCTTATTTTTTCTATCCAAGAGGGTGGATGTATTTGAGCTCTGCTTATTTAGATCTAACAATTATCAACGACAGAAATTATGATTTTAAAAATATTTTTCTTTAAATCTTTTTTTCTTTTCTTTCTTTCTTGGAGAAAGGAAAATTCTTATTTCGCCTCATATTTTAGAGAGGGATCATATAAATTTTGAGCTTTTTATCTTATGTACAATAGTAGTATCCACTTATCTTAAAATTAAGATACACATAAACTAATTACAGCTATTCATCATGATTAAAATAGCAAAATATTTTTAATATTATTAAATATTTGAATAAATAGCTTGTTTTTGCTAATAAATGGAGGAATATGGTTGGAAATTGCAAAAAACGTAGTTTTGCAATATTTGTACGTCCCCAAAATGTTACATTGCATTGAGACTTTTTGAGAGGCATTTCTGTTAAATCATTCAGGGAATATAAATAAATGTTGTTCGATATTTCCTATATAACGCTAATTTTTTTCTTCAATTTACTTTGGCAATGCATTGTCCTAAACAATGTTATTGTTGATTATTTTATAATTTAAAATAATTTTTTTTTTACCGTTTCATTTCACTCCGTAATCGGTTTTAGGAAAAAATTTTGTTTCTCAATAGAACTTGTTTAAATTTTAAGACAAACATAATCAGCAGGAGATTATTATTTTTTTTTTATTTTGTTAGTTATTAGTTATAATAAGAAATTTCAAATGTGAACTTTGCGATGCGAAATAATACACTTTTAGTCATTCATAATGGTAAATTTTTAATATAATAAACTTAGGAAAATGAGGGTTAGGATTTGGTAGAGGATTAGATTTTATGATAAGGTTCTTAAAAACTTAAGAAGATTGATGATTTTCTTTGGTGTTTAACTTGAGGATATTTAAAAAGTTATTTATATTTAAATGACATTCTGAATTGTGAATAATCAAAACTTTTAAAAAAAAGTAATAATAAAGGAATTGTGATTTGCCGTGTCACAAATTAAATATTTACAAATTTAAACTTATTTATTGCTAACTGACTAGACCATTAATCGATTTGTTGATCAATATTTGCTGATTCGCCTATTTATTGATTGATTTATCAATTCGCCCCTTCAGGACCAGCGGAAGGAAAATGAAGCCTTTCCCTTGTCCCGTACGCTTCTAGAGTATGCGTACTTAAAGGTACGTGCATGTACTAATGTAATGCGGGAGTACTGAATTGAGATTACGTCCGTGTAAATCTAGGCCGGTAGAGCCAGAATGGCTCGTTTCATATATGACACCGTGGGCCGCGAAGGGACGATAGCACAATTGCGTACATGTGATCACGGGCTTGAAAGGGTTAATTAAGGATGCAACGAATATTTATTTTGACCAAATTGCGAATATTCGGCCATTATTCTACTCGGCTGGCTGAATACTAATACATTGGCGTTATATACTGAATAACAAATAATGGATTTTTGACAATAAAAGTAATTTAGTGTCTCGCGTAAACATTGCTCAGATTCTTAATTATTGAAAGCAAAAATAAACAAATAAAGCTTCTTGCTTGAGTAATATTTTATAGGTCCTATCAGGTAACATATCACTCAGGTAAACCCTATCATTGGAAACTATCGATACTGGACTACCTTGATTGACCTCAAGGTAGTCCAGTACGTCCCCCTTTTGTTTATTAGATTTAATTCATAGTTTTTATACTATTTGATATTCGCTACCTGGATGACTACTATTTAAGAGGAAGCCATACCACGGGAGAAACTTTTCGTCGCAAATTCTCTTAATTAATTATAAATTAGTAATTCTCATAACTAATTTAAAATTTAAAAGAAAGAAAAAGTGATTTCAGGCAAGCCTAACTATTAAATTTCTAATGCTGAAAAAAAAAATCCAAAATGCAAACAAATTCTAGGAAGATAACTTCTCCATTGCTTAATCCTAAGTTATCTTCGCATAATTAATTTTAATTTTGATAATTTAAAGAAATTCTTTTCAGTATTTGAAACTTCATGATTTACTTAAGGTTTTCTTTAATTCCCTTTTTCTACACCTTAAATTAGTTATGGAGGCGACGAGAATATTACTCCTCTCTATTTCCTTTGGTACTATATAATCGAAATCCCGGTTTTGTGTCTTTCAGTCAAATCAATCCATTGTAGCATATTTTTTAAAAAATATGTATGAAAAGCTGAATTCAGATTGGGGTTACTTCATTAGAGATGGATCTTTTCCATCCACGTCATCAAAATTAAAGTAGTAAATGGAATTTTCATTCTGGCCAGGCACTTCAAATCACGCATCTCCTCCTTTCCCTGGTACATTGTATTACCCATCCTCTGCCTCACGTTTTCCTTGTTAGGAATAAACCCCTAATTTGATTTCGGATCTTGATTAGACGAAGCGAGTTTTTCTAACTTAGTAACTGGAGCTACATTTCAAACCCCCGCATTCTTTATTTTATAAACGTGTTTTACATTGTTGGGAAAAAACTTCAAATTGCAGGTTTACGTTCGTGGGTTCTTAAAAAGAAGTTTTTTTACTTAATATTTTTAAATTAATAAAATATTCTGGTTGTTTTATATTGAAGTTGGGAGATATATTTTAAGAATAGGTTTTATACGATCTAAATATTCTTTATTTTAAAACGTGTTTAGGTATTAGATGTTTGATATTTATTCTTCTCAAGTTTCAAAATTAGTTTAAAAGAGAATTTTTTGTGTTATTGTCTTTCTAAGCTTGCAACGCCATCTGTTGGTATACTTTGTAAAAAAAGTTGGGAAACTTAGTGAGAATAATTATCTCGTTTACTTAACAGAACACAGCAAACCACACATTTCTTTTTCGCTATTCTTTGATTTATTTTTCAAATCGTTTGTCATTTTTGAGACAACCGGTAGTAAAATTTCTGAACTATATCCATAAATGTTTGAAAAATGAATTTATAAAAAGTAAATTTATGTACGTTTTTTCATCTTTTTTTGCTGCTGTTGCATCTCTCCTGAAGTTACTTCTAACAGCAAAACACATTTTTAATTAAAAATAAATAAATAGAAGACGAAGGAATAATCTTCAGAATGAAAACATAGCTTTATTAAATATATTGTTACGGTTTATTATTCAATAGACTAATAGGTTTGCAAAGATACACAACTGTTATGTTATTCAAATTGTGTCTCTTAACTAATTGGAAATACTTCCTATTTTAATTAGTAAAAATATACACTATTCGGTTTTGTTTTCTCAGTAAAGATCTATTTGCCGTTCTCATTTACTTCGAAATTCGATAGCTCTATTCTCCTTGCAAAAATTCTCATTTCATATTATTAACGCCTTAAATTTTCAGTAAGATTTTCCCATCGCGAACTGAATATCGTCAGCTGGTAAGAGACTTCGTCAGTGTCAAGGACAGCTGCACCTCAACTCCAGTTGACTAGGTTTCTCGAAGCGGAAAGGAAGCTTTGCCAATGTTTCAATTATTCCGGATCAAGTAAAATTTTTCATTAAGTCGAGGAAAAGTCTTCCATCCCCACCCCCCTTCAGAATATCTCCAATTTCGTACACGGCTTAACCTCAATAAGGCCCCTTTCAGGGAAGTTATATTCATCCGGATTAAGAACTAAAAATAAAATTTCTATTAATTCAAGAGGAGATATCTCATTTTATTTAAAAATATGTGGAGAATTTAAGATTACGTGGTATGAAATTACTTATCTCTTTTTAAGAAAGGGCCCCAAGAATGATTCATACCTTAAAATTTGTTAAGAGTGAATAAAAATCTTCAGCGTCAAAAAGCAGTCATAAGTAAAATATTTTACGCATAGATTAAAGGAGTTATGTACTGTAAGGCAAAAAGAAAAAAAGGAAAGAAACGAAAAGAAAGATATTACCTTGAATAATTGTTTTTCTAATGATAGAGTTTTCATGTTCTGAAAACCTATCTTAATGCTTCAAAACGTTATTCTCAAGCGTACCTGTGTGCTAAATATTAATTAATCTTTTTTTGAAAGCAGATACAAAAACTTGCGTTCTCGGAATTAACATAATTTTTTTTCTCTGATTCGGATTTTTGATCATCAAAATATGGGGTTTTTAGCCCGAATCTGTGAAATATGGTACAATTAGTTATGTCAGGAGAGTTATTGAAAATTTGTACACCGTAACGCGATTTCGAACTAAATACGATCTCAATTACTTCAAATGTGGTTGGTTGGTTGGTTCTAATGGCACTTGTCACACGGGCAAGACTGCTTGGTGAAACCGAGCAAATTTAAGGCAGAGTGTACGATTCTTGTTTTTCAGTGGCGCCATCTATGGCCAAGAATTCGACTTCTGCCACACCATACGTCACACCTGTTTATAAGGCGGAGCCATTCATCCATTCATCAGAGAACGATCGATCTCCAATCCAGTACCCCCAGAGGTTTTGATTTGTTATGGGAACATGGAGGACTTTGCGACTCGACAGAATTTTAACGTACATCAGTCACCAACTACACTTCGGCCGGCGGGGTTCGAGCCCACGAATTCTTGGACATGGACCCAGCGTCCTACCGACCAGGCTATCCCAGCCTACTTCAAATGTACTTATACGGTACTACCTTACTGTATTTCTAAACATAAATTTTTTAATAACGATAGTATTATAATTAATTTTACAATTTTACTTAATCTTGTAAATTTAGCTTCCTTTAAAATTTGAAGTATAAATATTGTTAAATTTGCATCTCACTGTAAAAATTTGACCTATAGTCTTGTTAGGCTTGCTTCATCTTGCTATTATAATTTGGAACAGCCTTGCAAAGCTTGTCTAACCTTTACTATAATTATGTCGTGGTCTTAAAAGGTTTAGTGCGTTAGTATGAAAAAAATTGAAACATCAGTTATAAAAAAATTTTTAAATCTATCATAGATTTGTAAATACTTTTTGTACAGCACAAGAAAAAAGTCGAAAAAATATATGCAATTTTAAAAGAGTTTCAAAAATGTGTGTCAGACCCTTAAATAAATCGAAAAAGCTAATTAATTAAATCGTTAAATCTTTAGAAAATTTCGCACTAAAGTAGTTAGATTGAATAAATCATTTCATTTTACTCGCGGCGAGTTTTTGAAGAAACGATGTTCTTACCGCATTAAACTGTAATTTTATGAACAAATCAATACAACATGTTGGTAAAAACAAACGTTACCTTTGCTCGGGGAATTGTTTTTAAAAAGTTTCGTTGTTTATTTCCTTTCTTATGTTTCAAATGATATACGTTTTCCCGAATGCGAGAACGAAACTGAAAACCTTCGAAAAAAGAATATTATTGAACTAATATTCCGTATGTTCTGTCAGTTAAAATTAGCTATTTTCAAAATGGCAGAAAGACTTGGCGATTAAGAACGCAAAAAATGTTCTATATACCCTACCAGTTCAAAACAAAAGATCTTAATTTGTCATATTTGTATCTAATTGAAAGTGACAAGAGAAATTTCACCACTTCTCCATGTAATGTTATTCTATCATTTAGAAAGTGATAATTATAATTCTTCTATCGTGATTTAAAGATTGGTAAAGAAGAGGCGAAAAAATGGCGCAAAGTTCGCCCTCCGGTATGTCTGTTTGATCATTAGGAGATAATGAATATAATTAAAGTTGACAGTGTTTTACCAAGTATCTATTCTGGCTGTTTTTATAGTAAACTTTGTTATAATTCTTTTTCTTTAAAAGAATATTTTAAGTTTACAGCTTTTGGCTTTTGTTTATTGGCAGTCTGGAGTTATGTATACGTTAATTTTAGCATGAGCTGTCGCCAATTTTTTTTCTTCATTTTATTCATTCTGTGAAATGCCGAAGTTAGTTACAATTTAATTTAATGATATTTTAGATTTAACAAATTATTTCTATGTGATTTTTTTCTTTCCCCCAAGCGAATTTTTGAAATATGTTCGTTATTATTCTGTTTTAAGAAAATTATTTTGCATATTTTAAATAGTAACTGTAAGATGAGATCTGTTAATGTGTTAAAATTATTTTAAAAGGAACTTAATTTTGATTATCTAAAAAAATGCTTGTTGTTTTAGGTTAATATTAAAATACATAAAAAAAATAAAATCATACTATTATGAATTATTAATAAATAATTCTTAATCTTGTCTTGTTAATTTGAATTTTAATTCCATTTTTTCCCCATGTGTTTAATCGTTTTCTGATGCTTAAATCTACAATGCGGGGAAAAAAGTGAACATTCAAATAACTTATGATTTGATGATCGGATTTTTGACTCAAGGGCTAGTTTTTAAATATGCTAAATGATTTGTGCTGTTGATATTTTAAATTACGAAAGGTACTTTTTATTTTATTTTAAACTAAGCGTATTTTTTTTTTTTTTTTTTTGCAACAAATTCATATTTTGATCTTACATAATATGGGAGGATGGCTGCAATCAGGATAATATGATCTTAAATGCTTAGTCAAGTGAGTGGTTGAGCATTTAGGCTACTTAATGTTAATTTTACTTTTTGTGCATTTTCGCCCGCATCTCTGGAATTATTTTAGGAAATATTATTTTTTCTTTTACCTCGTATATCCACAAATAATACCACGTAAAAAAGCGTGTTTCTATAAATATTTTTATTGAATTGAAAAATTTCGAATTCTGAACTAAAGAAACTATAACATAATTTCGAACTATTTATTTGTAAATGAAAAAATTCATATCTGTATCGAAATTCATTGAAATGATTTTGAATAATAAATTTTGGTAAAAGGTTGTATCTTTGTTTTAACTTCTTAAATTTTTTTGACTGAATTCGATTGAATTTTAGATTTCGTCATTTAAAATTACATAGTTTAAAATTGTGTAAACATTTGCATGTCTTATTTTTCAAAAGTATAATAGTTGATCATTATTAAATTACGTAATAAAAAATAATGAGAAAAAACATTATTTATAAAGCCAAATATGAAAAAGGTGAAATTAACACTACAGAGCTTAACCTTTTGGTCCACAGTCCTTACTAAACCATTGAAATCATGTTTACCATATTGCAAGCATCTTAATGTTGGCAATAAATACCATTACATGATTAAAAACTTTATTCATTTCAGATTTCAATAATGTGCAGCAATTGATGATTTCCGGAAAATCATCAATCAATCTCGCGCTTAAATTCAATTTCGACAATGCCAAAATTATTTCCTTCCTTTTTTTTTTTTTCGCTCATCTTGATACCCTGGAATCTTGTTTTATACATATGAATGCTGATTCTCAGGTTAACGACATTAGTTCCTCCATAACACGTGGAAATAATTTTTACTCTGATTTGCCCCTCTCGGCTAATGTGTTTTTTTTGTTTTGTTGTTGTTCTGTTTTTAATTTCTCTCTGTAGGTTACTGTGGTTTTGTTAAACTTTGTTTCTCATCTTCATTTTTCAATTTTAGTTGGCAAATCTGCTCTTTATACTTCAAATCACTTTTGTTTCTTCTCATTCACATTTAATAAGTCTTGAAAATGGGTGCCTATTTTCGAAGAGCTTGAAACATGTCGACTGTTGTTTCATTCTTAGGTATTTTTGAAGCGAATGACGTTTTTAATCCAGTAATATCTTTCCTCTTCAGTTTCTTTGGATTATTTATTTAAATGCCATTGCATGTTTAATTTCATTAATTCAATACCGTATTTGCTGTTTTAAAAACACGAAAATTGCCCAATTATTACGGAAAAAAAAAAATAATTTCGAGCTGTTTCTATAGTCCTGCTACCAATTTAGTCTGACATTGCGCTTCTTTTCCCCCTTTCTGTTTCAACCTGCTGTTTCCACCCATTTATTGTCCTGTGCAGAAAAACTAATCTTGCTGAAACTGCAGGGGAGCTTATGGGTTCTTGTCTTTATTATGTTATTGGGTAGTACCGTTGATGTCTTTGTTACCCATTCCTTAAATTAGAAGATCGTGCTGCCGAAGAGATTGTCTTAGCTTTGCAAACAGCCTTTCCTAAACAAGGTGGACGATTTACAGCAAGAATTAATCCTGTTATTCCTCCGAATCCAATAACTGCTAGGACTACTTTGGGGTGCTATTAAAGACGAACACCTGGTCATTTGCTTTTGTAAAGGGTTGTGACAGTCCCACATACCCCTATCTTATTGAGGGGGAACCAGTATATGCTCAACCAAGCGTGGTCGCAGCAAGGGGCCAACAAAAGCAACTTGGCATTCATTAGTACATGGTTGGGATCATTTAAAATGGTTATGGCCCCCAAATATATACATTCCTGACAGAGTGGTTCCATTAATTTTGTTCAAACAGCAGAAGTGCCTTAAATTATACGCTTTTGTATTTTATTTGTGGTTTGGTTTAAAGCGTCATTACAGGCTTGTTGACGTACCATTTTCACTGACGAAACTGTCAACATTTGTAATGACAGATGGTTTGGAACAGTTAAAAGGCGAAACTGAAGAAAGATGGATCTGGCAATAATTACATTTGAAAGTAGAAAAAAAAAGAGATTTATTTATCGCCGTTGAAATAGTCCACCCTAGGCGTACATAGGCTCTAATATTAGTACGCCATAATTCAACCCTATCTTTAGGAACTTTTCCTTTGAATTTTGTGTTTATTTTTTAATGAATTATCTGCATTCTCTATCTTGTACTGCCCCGATTATGCCAGACTATGGTGTAACGGCTCGCATAAAAAAATGAAGTCCAAATTGATAATAGCCTCCCCTCAACTATATTAATTGAAAGTTCTTTAAAAAAAAATAGATATATAATTTTGTAATTTATAATACTAATAGTATTTATATAATTTTGTTTGGCAGTAATTGCTATGGTATTTAACTGTGTTTTTATATCTTTTTATCATTATCATTTTTTAAAGGTCAATTTGAATCAGCGATAATTTATTGCTAGTGACCTGCGACGATCGGTTGCGCATTGTCCTAATCTTACATTTATGTTCTCGACGCTTTTGGCATCTCCTCATCACCCTTCCCGCCTTAGGCAATATAACTCGATATCCTACATTGGTATTTTAAGAGCAAATCAGAAGAGTAAAAATCCTGTATAAATTGTAAACGTCTTAGGCAATATAACTCGATATCCTACATTGGAATTTTTAAGAGCAACTTAGAAGAGTAAAAATCCTGTATAAATTGTAAACGTCTTAGGCAATATAACTCGATATCTTACATTGGTATTTTAAGAGCAAATCAGAAGAGTAAAAATCCTGTATAAATTGTAAACGTCTTAGGCAATATAACTCGATATCCTACTTTGGAATTTTTAAGAGCAAATCAGAAGAGTAAAAATCCTGTATAAATTGTAAACGTGCCATGGTATCACTAAAGAAATGAAACGATCAAAATAAGAGATCAAATTTAGGTAAAAAATCGGTTTCTTTATCTAGAGTTGCTTCGCAAATTAAAATTGTCCTTTTTGCTAACATTTAAACAAAAATTAATAAAATCAAAAATAGTGTCTTCCTTTTTCGTCAGTCTTGAATCAAGGGATAGTGAAAATGCCTGCCTCTATTTTTATACAAGCCTATGTATAAAAATTGAATGTATTTTTTATGCTATAAACTCGTTAGTGTCCGCAGTTTAATTATTTTGGAGACGAAAAAAAAACAAAAACAGAAAAGGTGGGTTTTCCAAATTCTTTTACAGAAGATCAAAAAATTGTCCCTAGAGAAAGAATTGAGACTTTTTTTAAAGAAATAAGCGTGAACTCAGAGGTTAAAAAGGGAAAACCTTGTAAAATTTTTGTAAATTTGTAAATCGATAAGCAAAAAAAGAAGAAATAAAAAGATTCCATTTTTTTTTTAAAAAATTAATATTAGGTAAGTCAACGTTGCTCCCACAGTAAGAACAGATAGTACAGAGAATGAAAGAACAGCCATGCCTTGCCCGGGATTCAAACCCAGAACATTTCTGATGCAAGGCGAGTTCCCTAACCCCTACACAGGCCGGTCGGCCTTCCGTATTTAGTGGTATTTGCAAAATAAAATTTTGCACCCAAAGCGTTTAGGACATACAGACAAATCCATGTATCTTTTTTATTGTATGTAAATATAATAAACAAATGAATAAGGTGAAATACATATGCAATAACCATTTATCAATTTAAAAATAAATAAATCATAATATTGCAATTGTGCTTAGTAATTTTTTTTATTGTATGTATTTACATAAAGCTCGTCAACCCCGAAATGTTGTAAAAACTAATTTCTTCATGGACAAATTGTTCATAAACCTATTGTTTAAAAATTAGTTATAAAAGGAATGTCTGTTACACTTCAACAGAATTTGTAAAGTATTATTTTCCTTTTTATAAATCTTCAATGCCTATCTAGTTAAATCAACGGTATGTTTTGTTCAATACTATAAGATCAGTATTGTTCTTTGTTGTGGCAGCTGAAAGCAGAGACATTCAACCTCAAAAGGTTAAAATTAATTTCTGTAGAAGTATATAATTAAAAAAATAATGTTACTTTAAATGTCTTATTTCTGTATCCAATCTGGAGATAATTAAATTTGAATTTTTTTTTTTGAATTCGTTTGTAATTAGTGGCAAATAAATTCAATGTGAAATTTGCTTTTCTAACTTCGAGGAAACATATTAGATCTTCAAATTTGTCGAATTCTGAACTATTATTATTATTTTTTTAAAAAACTTTGGACTTTGGTTTTTCTTATTTTTGATGAAATTAAAAACTTTTAAGCATTTTATAAAAATACTTTTTCCATAGCAGCTTGCGCTGAAATATAGAACATAGCAGCTTGCTCTGAAAAAGAAAAAATGCAAAACTGCTTAAAAAATGAAGTCATCCAAAATTTATTAAGGATAGCTTATTATGTAACAATGAGTTTAAGCAATGTTTTTTTTCGATATATTTTTTTAAATATGAAATAGAGAACCCAAGTTTGAATCCCAGCGATGACTGGTCGGTTCCTTCTCCCAACGACCACAGTGCTGACTTAAATTATCCTTAGTGATAGACAGGCCATGGTTTTGAATTCTTTTGTGGTCGGGCCAACCGTAAAAGTTTTCGTAGTTTTTCCTTGTAAATTTAACCCTAATGCGGGTTAATTCCATTAAAAAGTACCATTGGTGATCCAGGAGTTGCCTTGTCTTTTGGGTTTGGCAGAAAATGTCAAGGTTAATGTTATGGAGTTGAATCTTCATAGTCGTGAACCCAAAAATGAATCAGCTGTTCTGAGTCTGTTTTAAAATAAAATAAAACTGCGGCTTACAAGAAAGTGTCGATTGTTCATAAACCACTCTCTGTCCATTTGAAAACTACAGAAAGAGAGAAAAAAACTTTTTAATTGCTTTACTCGCCCACTAGTCAAACGTCCATACTTGACAGACTTTCAATAATAATGGATCGGTCATTTCCGGGAAATAAAAACTTTATTTACTTTTCAAGGTTTTAAGCTAAATTGATATTTTAAATAAATGTAAACAAATATGCATTTATTTGTTTGGATTTCCTTGAATTCCTTATTAAAATGAAGCATAACTACTGTATTAAAAAGTTATATATATATATTTCAAACTCAAATTAAAGGAAAACAGTCTACATTTTGTTTATTTTCATCCCTTATCGTATGTGAACGATTGCCTTGTGTTTTTCACATTAAACAATATGAATTTAAGCGAAATATATAAACTTATCTGTATGAACTATTTTCTATAATGATTATATACTTTGAGTATAAATAGATGAATAAAAAATTTAAATAAATAATAAACAATATTATAATTTTTTTTTTTTTTTACTTTAACTATTATGGTTATTAGTTTTTTTGATCTTTCAAATTCATGTTTATAAACATTAAGAAATGTGTTGCAAGAAATTGGTTATTCCAGTACTTAGATACCGGAATTTCTCCCGAAATTATTCACATTTTTTTTTTTTTTTTTTTTTTAAATTTTTCTTATTTTACGAATTACACTACCTTTTGCTCCACAATTGGAATTTAATTTTTAAACGTCTCTTTCCCAAAACACGAATTTTTTCCCGTTTCTTCACAACTTTCATTCTTAGAAAAAAATTTTCCTCTGAAAGTTCTGTAACTAATCATGCTATTAACTTCAGAATCTATTCCCGATGGCTTTATTAAATTGGGAAATATTCTGTACTGTAAATCAACAGTTATTTTTTACCGTTTTAAGAATAGCTATAAAGATTTTATATAGCCATTTCTTTATGCATCTATATTTTTGGAAACACAAACTTCCGCGCTAAAATTCCGTGTGGTGTTTTATCTGAAAAAATTTTGAAAACTCTGAAAAGATATCTTAAAGAATTTAGTGGGGGGGGGGTGATTGAAGGAGATTTTTAAAAAGAAAAACTTACATTTCTAGTCAAACGATCTTATTTTAATCTTAATTGTCAATATGTTGCAGGAAAATGATGGAAACAGATTTGATCAAATCCCTATGGGGTTAATCAATTCACGGAAGTTGTTAAATCAACAACTCTATGGGGTCATTTTCCTAAAGAAAGTATGTGATTTGATCAAAATCTCTAAACTATTCTTGGGAAAAGAAGAAATAAACAATCCGGAAGAAGATAACAAAGATGAAGTAGCGAAAGATAAAATTAACCTTTAAGATACAGATTTTTACTTACGTTTTACTTTAAAATAATAGCTTTAATTTTTTTTTTTTTTTAATATCCTCACATTTATTGATATAATTTTTGATTCTTGAATTCATAAATTTTGACTTCGTTACAAAAGATTAATGAAAATATTAGTGTATAGAATTCTGTTATTGAGATAATAATAGCTGCTTATTATTTTTAGTAATCGAATTAATCAAGAGAAAAAGGGTGCCATATCCCGGTTTATTGATGTTGATGTTTTTTTTAACATTAAATGCTACTTCCCGGTACACATTTGCATGGTCATATACATTAACACATACAAAAAAAGTGTAGTATGCACTTGCCTATATTGATGTTTTTTTTTTTTTAAGTTAAGTTCTACTGCCCGGTATAAATTTTTGTCCAAAAAACCCAACAATGATGTTTTTTTTTTTAATTTTTTTAAAAGTAAATTGTTTTTAAAAAATAAAAATTTAAAAAGTATTAAAAAAAAATCATAACCCTATAGCATAAAGTACTCCCACAACGAATGAGTAACGCATATAAAGTGCGGGGGTGTCTGTATCCAAAGTAAACAAACTATTGTCCTGCTGTTTACGCTGGAAATTACCATTCAAATGCTTATTGGAAATCTCTAGCCAAATAAGTTGATAATTATTACATTGTCCAAACATCATTGGCAATTATTAATAACAACCGGTGAATGCGATTAATTCTGATAGATTATTCACTTTAAATGACTAACTTGGTTGACGAATATTAATGATAACCGACTTATTAATATTAATGAATTAATTACATTGACCGTAACATTTTAACAATATTGTTTCATCTTTAATCTAAACCAGTTTAAGAATTTGATTAAATCCATTCCTTTTTTTTTTTTTTAGGGAAATGCCCCCGCAGAGTTGTTATTTTGACATCTTCCGTGAATTGATCATCTCACTTTGGGATTTGATCAGATGTCCGTTTTTATCATCTCCCTGAGACCTACAGTATTATTTAATTTAAAAAAATCTTTATATTTCGTATCTTTATGTGAATGAAAATAATAAGTGATAAAATATTAGAGTTTTTTCCGAGTAAAGGAAGGTTCCTAGTTTACTGGACAGTAAGCAGTAAACGAATATATAACTGTAGCATGCCTTTCTTTTGCCCACAAATCAAAACGCCAAGCAATTTACATAAGTATTAAGGATTTATAGATTTCAAAAATGGACAAGATTTGCTGTAACATTTAATTTTTATTTAGGTTTATTTCATTTAAAAACTTAATTTAGTTAAAAATTTGTTTAATAATGTCATTAATTGAATCATTTTTCCTCTATTAATGTCCTCGCCTGTCTTTCTTATTATTGCTGTGATTCATTTTCCAAAAAATCGAAACTATTAAACTATCTCGAAACTATTTTGAAATTTAAACAGAGTGAGATAGATGTAAAGTGCTTATTTCGGACTTTTTTGTATGTTGCGAGAAATGTAATGTAGTGCGTAAAAAAGAAATGAATAAAATCAAATCAAAATAAATTTCAAAAAATGTTCAATTTCTTAAAAATTCGGATTCCTTGTGGACAATTCGTTCGATTTCTTTCAAGTTACGTATTTAAAATTACGTTCTTTAAAATGATGTAAAGAATTGAATACAGTGCCTATTAAAAAAAATTTGATTACTATTAAATAAAATAATAAGTTTTTACTAAAAGTTATATTTTGCTTGGAGTTATCTTTGGATAAACACATTTTATCATTGTGTGCAAACACTTTTTAATTCGCATAAGCAACACTTTTTAATTCGCATTCGATATAGCAAAATACGCAAAAAGTAATTTCACGCTAAGGTCACCAAACTTCGGGTCACTCTCCTGGCCAAACTATTAGAACCATATTTGTCAGATTGCGGCTAACCCTAATTCTTTGAAGGTAAGGAATATAAATCGGTCCAAAAAAATTTTTTTATTCAGAGAAAGTACGTTTTTGTGTCTACTTTCATAACTTAAAATATCGTGAACACAAATTAATTAGCCCCCTTGAACGATTAAGTTTGAGTTCGCAAAAAACCGATCATTAGATCAAAAGTTATTCAAAGTATGTGTTTTTTTTTTTTTTTGCACTGATCACATACGTATATATATATATATATATTTTTCTATGCCAAGGATTTATCATAATACATAAGTAAAAGTCCTTCAGCAAAATAAAAGGGAATGAATGGAATAGTTATCCTATTGACATTGCTATTCTTTTTATTTAATTATTTGCATTAATTTTTTGGCCTAAAAGCATTTTGTTTCATTGCACCCCACCTAAACATTTATGTGAATGCCAATTTCCCCCCCCCCTGGTAATCATCAGATATTTTTTTTCTTGCTCATCTTGTTTTAACAATCTATTTTATTATTTATTTCTTAATGGAATGTTACACTGAACCTATTGTATACTTTATTTTCACCTGTTTTGAAAAAAATATCGTTATTCTGACTCAATATAAAGTTGGAGGCGGTTGAACTATTAGCAATTATTGTTTTTTTCTCTCTCTGCTTTTTTTCTGTTGTTTTTTTTCCAAGAAATAGATGCCATTAGTAAGGAATATTGCCGATGTGTGTTTCTAACATACATTTTTAAGGATATTGACTCTCAGCTAATTTGAAGGTTTATTAAAACTACGGAAAAAAACATTCTCCGTAGTTTAATAAACATTCATTATTTTGTCTCAGTTATGTTTCTGGCGATTTAATTTGTTTTTTACTATTAAACATCGAAAAAACGTAGTTATTTTAATAGCAGGAAACTTTCTGCAGAAGTTTGAACCTTGACCTGGGAGAAGAAACTCGATAATACAGAGATAAAATAAACGCAAAAACTCTATTAAATTTGAATTTATAAGTATGAATTTATATTAGTTATATATTTTTTTATTAATATATTTATAAATTATTAATATGAAATTTATATATATATATTAATAATAAATTATTTATATATATAAATTTGAATTTATATATGTATTATAATTATTAATAATTTTCGTTTTGAAAAAAAAAGGAAGAAATCATCACTAATTTAATTAAGCATTTCTGATTTCAGAGTATCAGGGTGGAAACAATGTTCTGGGTCCTGAAAAACGCTTTTAGTGGCGTTCAAGGAGAGGACGAATGGGGCAATGGCCCCGGGTATCTAGTTGAAGGGGTCCTAAAATCGAGGACTATGTACACTAAAACTTTAATTACTAGTATTACTTTTATAAGGGAATTAAATTTTTCATTAGGTAAATTCTTGGCTTAAGCAAAATATTTTTTTTTTTGTAGAATTAAATATGATTTCCGAATAAACTTAATAATAATAAGTGTTAGGCATTAAAATTGAGAAAAGAATATATGTACACTCTATAACAAAAAAATCGACGCTCCAAGAAGGAGTTGTCCGATTGAAACGAAAATTGGTGGATAGGAAGACAATGTACATAATAGTAAATGATTAAAATTTCAGAACAATTGAATAATTTATTGCAGAGTTACAGTAACAAGTTCAATAAGGTGTTGACCCGCCTCTAGCCTGGATACATGCTGCCATACGGTGTGGCATAGACCGATGAAGCTCCCGGATGGTCTCTTGCGGTATTTCCTGTCAAATTCGATCCAATTGTCGAACGAGGTCATCAACATTCCGTACCAGATGCAATCGCCTTCCCATCATATCCCAGACATGCTCGATGGGAGAGAGATCTGGTGATCTGGCAGGCCAAGGAAGAGTTTGACAAGCTTGCAGACAGTTCATAGCAACACTTGCCATATGCGATCTTGCATTGCCCTGCTGAAAAACCAACCCAGGGCGCTGCAAAAGGAACGGTAGCAAAACAGGTCTTAGGATGTCGTCGACGTACCGCTGTGCAGTAAGTGTACCTCTAATGACGACCAAAGGGGTCCGGCTGTCAAAGGAAATGGCACCCCAGACCATAATGCCTTGTCCCCCCTCTGCCCTGTGCGTCTCCAAACACGTCTTCGATGATCGTCACGACACAGTTGGAAGCGGGATTCGTCGCTAAAGCCTATGCGTCCCCAGTCGGCATCATTCCAGCCATATCTGTTTAAAACATTCATGCATACGAAATTTCAAAGCAATCGGATGATTGCTTCTTGGTGCGTCGATTTTTTTGTTATAGAGTGTATTTAAAAAAGTTGAAAATAATAAATTCCCGAATATGAATCTTTAAAAATGAATATGAATTTTTATATCGTTCCATTGTTTTCCCTTTTAATTTTAAAAAAAAAGTGTTTTTTCTCCCTCTGCGAAATAACAAATTTTTTATTAGTTTTTTTTCATTGTTATATTGTTTCGATTATTGTTTGTTTTATGTGAGAGAGAGAATGAACGTCTCTTATGAATTTTCCCTAACGAATTCCCCTAAATGCCGAATTCACCCTATTCTCCCCTAAACAGGAAAGAAAGTAATTATTAAAATATTATAATGTCCCAAAAATGTAACTTGTGACTGTTTAATCATATTGTTGCTTCAATTTAATACCTAATAAAACCTTTTTATCTTTGCAGGTAAGCCTTTTATCTTTTTTCTTGACTATTTGTTTTCTTGAAGGAGGCTTTAATGAGTGGATAGGTGAGTGAAATCCAAAGTTTTAAATAAATTTTATTCAAATCCCTCCATATACAATGCGTAAAAAAAAATAATGGACCCCCTTGAATAACTTTTTATCTAATGATTGAATCTTCACATTCTAGAACTCAATCTTAATGGCTCCAGAAAGTGACCTCAAATATTCTAATTAATAAGTGCAGACGATATTGTAAGTTATAAAATCAGACACATAAACGTACTTTCTCTGATCTTCCTTTTTTTGTAGGATTCGGATTTTTGATCCCCAAAATATAGAAGGTAGCCGCAATCTGGGAAATATAGTCCCCATATTTTCCAGGTTTCATCAGGAGAGCGCTCCTAAGTTTGAACCCCTTAATGTTAATTTTACTTTTTGCGTATTTTGCTACATCTCGAAAACTTTTTAAGCGAATTGAAAAATTTTTGCACACAATTATAAAATTCGTTTATCCAAAGATAATCCCATGCAGAAAATAACTTGTAGTACATATTTATTATTTTATTTAATACGGATCTAAAAAATTATGAATTGTAAGGTCTTTTGCATCATTTTAAAGAAAATAATTTTGCATGGCTAATTACGAAGTTTGACTGAAATCGGTTAAATAGTTCCTGAGAAATTAAATTTCAAAAAAGTCAGATATTTGAAATTCTATTTCACAGAAGCTATTCGATTGATTTTGCTCAATTTTTATATTTTGCCTGACAAAATTTTATTCATTAAAATAATGCAAAAAATCTTACACTGCGTATTCAAAATTTTTCAGACTATTATTAAAGAAAATAAAAAAATACTTACTAAAAGCTATTTTTTTGCATGGATAAACGAATTTTATACTTGCGTGCAAAATTTTTTCAATTTGCTTAAAAAGTTCTCGAGATATAGTGAAATACGTAATAAGTAAAATTAACAATAAGGGGCCCAAACTTAGGAGAGCTTTCCTGGCCAAACTATTTCCCACATAGCGGCTACCCCCTTTATTTTGGGGATCAGAAATTCGAAACCCTCAAAAAAAGCAGGCTTATTCTGAGAAAGTAGGTTTTTGTGTCTGATTTCATAAATTAAAATATCGTCTGCACTTATTAATTAGCATACTTGAGGTCAGCCACTGGAGTAATTCAGATTGCGATTACAAACGTGAAGATTCGTTCATTAGATCAAAAGTTATTCAGTGTGGTTCGTTTTTTTTTTTTATTTATTTATTTACTTTTTTTTAAAATAATTTTTTTTTAAATCTGAAATTGCGCATTTTTAGTTTTTTTTTTAATAATTTGAGAGTATATACTAACTGATAAAATAATTTATATTAATGAATATGGGTGCTTTGCCGTTGGTATGATCCATCCAAAATTAGTACGAAATATATTGTCATATATGTCGAAAAACACATTAATGCTATGAAAGTTAGTTGTTCAGCGAATAGAATATCATTATTCTTGGTTAAATAAAAACATGTCAATCAATAAATCATGAGAATTCTCTGTGCAAAGTCGTGGGAATTACAAAATTGCTGCGATTAGACAGTATGCTTCGACAATACATAAGGAAAATTAATGCTAACTCAAAAAAAAAAAACTATTAAAAATACAATCTTATTTATTTAATTTATCTCTCATAAAATAGATATATTTTTCGCATTATATCTATAATAAAAAATATTTTATAATTATTTACATTATAAACAATGTATATTAACAGAAAAAATTTGGTATTTTTTTATGTATATACGGGTAAACTTATTAGATATCGCATTATGCTTTTTTGAATCGCTTAAATATACGTTACACTCCATGCCGTTTTACTGGAAGTGTTTGAATAAACATTCCACCATTATTTGAATTATAAATACTGGTTTATTAATACTTTTATAAAAAAATAATAAATAAATTTGAATTTAAAATGAACGATTCGTGAGATATGAATACACTATATAAAAATTTTAATGAGGTTGAGACATTAAAATTGAACGAACTGAAGAAAACAGTGACCTCTGAACCGTTCTTTTACTCTTTAAATGTTTTCTACTTGTTTGAAATCTCGGTGTGCAGGCTTAATTCTCATAGTCTCGTGACTGTTTTATAGGCCCCGAAGGCTTACGAATAGATTCTCATCCAATTTCTCTTGTCGTCCGCTATTGAACTCAATTAATTCAGTTGAAAAGGACGCGTTCTCATCTTTTATTATTCCCACCCGTCCCTTGTCACGTACTATGTTATTTCAATAAAATCTTCTTACTCAATAGCTTGGCCAAGACCACCCAGTTTTATTTGTTGTAGTTTATGAATGTATGCAGTCAATAAAAAGTAATTCTTTCGTATCGCAAAAGAATCATTGAAATCATAATTACGACCTTAGGATAGTTTTCTGTAATTCTTTTAATTCATCATGGTATGAATTTGTAGTTGTCAGGCAAAAGCGGTTCTTGCTTTTTGGCCGGCTTGCTCGTTTCGTTGCAAAGGTTGTTATTCCCGAATTTTGCATCACTTGTGCTATGAAATGTGGTCAACGAATGAAAAAAAAAGTTATGACGAAAAATAGATTCGCAAATCGAAGGAAAGTGGGTAAAGAATTTTTGAAAATGGACGCTATGCGAAAGAATATCTCGTTTTCATAACTTGTGCTGTAAAATGCGGCCAACGAAAAAAAAAGTTCTAGATAGGAATTGATAAAGTGAATTTATAATAAACAGTTACTAAAAAAACCTGCTAGATTATCGGAATTATCTTTGTACTAAAACATAAAATCCTTAAAAATGTAGTTTTAAATTTTTTTTTCTTTTCATTCATATTCAAAGCTTTTCCAATAATTGATTTCGTAAATTAAAGAAATTTAACTGATGAATTACTGTTTCTCTTAGATCTAAATAACTGCAAATAAATGCAAATTTGAAAAATCATTATTTGGAACTGAGTCGTGTTTGTAAGATTTCACCTTCAATGCATGAGAAGACACCGGTATTTTATGCGTATTTTAAAATTATGAATTATTAAAATGCTAAATATAATATTTTTCACTTATTTGTCGTAAATTAATACAAAATAATAAAAAAAGTATGAAAAATATATTTAATAAAAAAATGTAAATACTATCTCAGTAATAAAACTTCCTAAATGTCCTAGAATATCAAGCATCAAGACTGTTCACATCGTCTCATAAACAACATAAGCGGAAGGATACACCGGAAGTTTTCAAGATTGCATTCCGATTTTAGAATCTTGTTAATGTTTACAATCAGTTTAAAATCTGTAGAAAATTGTAGTTGTTCTGTAATAACTGCGTATGCGGGTTTTTTACCCCCTTCTCTATAACAGGTTTACTTACTTAACATAAGCACAGCTATAAAAGCCTAAATGTCCAAAAAATTTGGGGAAAAAGCAAAATATAAGAAACTAGTTGCGTTACCGATTTGTCAATTTCAACATAATTTTTCATACAGCCACAACGATTTCCATCTGGCAGCATTTTATCCATATTTGTCTTTTAATTTATACACGCTTTAATTTGCAGACTCTATTACAAATAGTTCATTTCTGAATGCTAAATGTACTCTCATTTTTCATAGCAGCGAATAATTTGTTTCATTTACATTTGTGCATATTAAAATCAGACATATTTTAAAAGTCAAACAGTTCCATGCCTAATGCAATGGATACCATATATCATTCCACATTAGAGGAAGTTCCTCATCTTCCAAACGATGACAGTGATTATATGGTTCATAAAAAGCAGTCTTAATGCCTCATAATCAATCACTTCTATCATTCTACCACTATTACATACTGGAAGAACCCTTTTTATTTTAGTGCAAAATCAAAAAAGGAAGGGGTTCCCAGAATTCCTCCCTTCCTTATTCATTCCGGTCATGAGAGAGGATGGTGCAGACCCAAAAGTTAGCCCCGCGAGGAAATCTTCGAGGAATCAACTCGGGACCCATAAATCGCGTTTGATGTACGGCCTCAGTCGGCCCAACAGACAGGTACAGAATCCAACTGTCAAGAGGTAAAGGATTTCGACAAAAGGATTTTCTCTGATAATTACACTGTATTCGCGTTTGACCCCTTCTGGAAGGGCTGAAAAATCTTCTGGCAGACCACGAAATGGAATCGACCTTCCCTTCATGCCTAATTCCAAATAAGGAGTAAGATGCTGAAACCCCTTGTTGGATAAATAACCTCTAATTCCACCATTAGACCTTAATGGGAGATTTTTGTTTCCACGATAGGCCAACAGGGGTCGCAGTCTACTCTCTGAAGAGAAATAATGCTTTAGGTGCGCATTTTTTTTTTTTTTTCCAAAATGATGCTATTAGACGAGTGATGGCAACGTGGTTTATCCAAACTGATTGACTTGACCTTTCGTTGCACTTCGAATTGGAAACCCATATTTTAAGTGATGATATCTCAACAAATTTCTCTGATGGTGTCCTTATCTGGATGTAATTCTTCGCTGGTGTAGCACAATGGAGACTTAAGTTTAATAATTATCAGAAAGAAAACAAACTCTTGCAAAAGGAATATTTGCAATTCCATGTACTTATTTAATAATTCAGACAATTAAAAGAGTAACACAGCAACCAACTCTTGAGGAAGATTTAAAAAATTCGTAGAAAAATAATAAATATAATATACATAATATATATATATATAAAATATTAAAAATGATATATATGATGTTACAAGCAAAAATATATTTTTGTTTTTTAATTATAAAAAAACAGTCTAGCAGCTTTTAAAAATACTGTCAGATTATCCGAATTTTTAAATTTTTTTTTTAACGTAGTTAAAAATGTATTAACAATTTATTTTGCAAATTAAAGAAATTTCAGTTGTGAATTACTGTTTCTCTTAGATATAAATAACTGCTAATAAGTGCAAATTTGAAAAAGGTTTGGAAGTGAGTTGTATTTGGAAAATTTTACCTTTAACGCAGAAAAAGACACCATTCCATGCTGTATTTCATAACCATAAATTATTAAAATGCTGAATATAATAATTTTCACTCCATTTTGCCCTAAATACAAAGTAAGATATAAAAAGATACAAGTATGAAAAATATGTAAGTGTTTCATTAAACAAAATAAGATACAAGTATTAAAAATATGTTTCACAAAAATTCTGCTTCACCGTGGTAAACTTTGCCATTACTAGAATATAAAACTTCTAATAAATGATTAATTATAATTTTCCTTTTTATTTTTTTTTTTATTACTGGGAAAATATTTCTTTTTATTTATATGATTTAACGTGAAACCCTATGAAAATGTTGGGAAATTCCTATGTATTCTCAGAAAAATGTTAGGACTATTGGCTGGGTTTCAAAAATAGTACTTATTTATTATATTTTATTAATTTTGCTTCTGATGATGTGGCCGAATTCTTTTGACTACTGAATAAAGGACTATTGTTGATAAATGAAGAAAAAAAAAGTATTTTCAAAAGCGTCGTATGATGCGCTTTTGTTGCTGATTCAGTAGTTTTTTAATGGAAATGTTGCTTTATATAGTGTCGGATGAAAATATTTGGCTTTATATTTCCCCGAAAACCGAAAAAACACTTTTCTTATCATAACTTTTTTATCTAAACATTTGACTTATAGTGATCAAAAGGACGATTTTTTTTCTGGCTTTTAGAATAGGCGCAACAAATTTCACCGAATTTTTAGAAAATAACACTTTTTAGTTAATATAGTGCTATGTCTGTCAAAAATTTTTAACAGTTATGTAAAAAGTTCGATTTAGTTTTGCATATCTTTAACTAAAATGGTGCAAAATACCAACATGAAAAACCACAATTTTGAGTAATTGAAAAGCGTTAGTAATCGAAATTTTCAACGATTGAAAAGTTGCTATTATAGTTTGTCTGTAGGAACAACTCTCCTTGCCAAGAAGTCTTAAGGCCGTCTTCTGCTATGGAAGCAAAAAATAGCACAGAGTTAGAAAAGAGGGGAGCTTCTCTCCCATGATTCCCTTTCTCTCGCTGACCCGATCCAAAATGTCTTGAATAATAACCCAATCTACTTGAAATAGTTCAACTCGTAACCATAGTCCCCGTCACTGCTCCAGAGATGAATGGCTAGGCGAGTTCCTTACGTAGATAAACTATACGCTGCGTTGCTTGGGATCAAATTTTTTTACAAATGTTGTGAATTATTAATTGATTTAAAAAAATTTTAATCTAAAAGGAAAAAATCTCGCCAAATTTGCGACTTTTTAAAATAACATGATATTTTTTTTTTTTTTAAACATTTCACACAGTTATTCCTTAATTCCAGAACTCGAATATTTTTACGGCGAAATAGATAGTTCAAAACTATAATTTTGCTTCCAATTTTTAAGATACTGTCACGAACTCATAATTCTAGATTTATAACCCGATTATCAGGTAAACCATAACTCACTTAAATTTTACGCATGTCTACGCATTTGTACGCATGTCTACACATAAACGTCTACGCATTTGACGTCACGTTTATGCAATTTTCACTGGCGTAACTTATCGTTAACCCTTTCACGCAAAGTTTTTATTGAACACGTTTTTCATACTTTTTTTCATTATTTTGTAGTAATTTAAGTTTAAGTAAGTGAAAAATATTTTATTTAACATTTTAGTAATTTAAAGTTATAAAATACAGCATGAGACACCGGTGTCTTTTTCTGTGTTAAAGATAAAAATTTTCCTAAACGGCTCATTTCCAAACAATAATTTTTCAAATTTGCACTTATTTACTGTTATTTAGATCTAAGAGAAACTGTTTTTCATCATGGAAATTTTTGAATAACGAAAATCAATTATTGATAAATATTTGAATATAAATGAAAATAATTTTTTTTTCAAACTACTTTTTCTGAATTTTATATTTTAGTTCAAATATAATTCCGATAATCTGACAGATTTTTTAATACTATTAGACTGTTTTTTATAGTTTAACTATGCCAAAATATATTTTTGAGTCAGAAAAAAAAATTATATATATATATATATATATATATATATATATATATATATATATATATATATATATATATATATATATATATATATATATATATATATATATATATATATATATATATATACACAGTGCACTCCCGATTATCCGGGTTAATCACCGGGACAGGTCGCACGGACAATCGAAAAACACGGATAATCCGAAAACTTCTTTAATTAAAGAAAAAAGCAATATCAGTAGAAAAAATATAAAAATTACTGACATTTGCATGCTGTATAACATCAAACTAGGAATTTTCCTTTTAAAAAATTGTGTAATGCGTCTTCGTCAGATATCGATACACATGTTTTACGAACCGCAGTAATGTCACCGTAATCAAATCCTCCCATATAATCTAATAAAATTTTCACAGAGCAAGAGAATAAGAAATTGTATTTCCCTCATTTACTACATCTTCTGCATCAGTTACTATCATCACTACTTGATTTAACAACATAACGATGTCTTTTTCTGTCAAATACTGGAAGTCAAGCTCACATGCATCACTTTGAAAAAATCTACAAAATTTTCTTCGTCAAGAATTTCGAAACCTCAGATTTCTTTTGCTTGTTCGAGAATACTGCAATCATATTTTTCTCGAACATCTGAAGAAGATAGTTCATCAAGCTATATGATCTTTCTCCAAGATCGTGATAAAGTAGACGATTTTACCTTTGACCATGCTGCTGATATTACATATACTTCAATCCAATAACGAATATTGCTTCCAAAAATTTGGTAGTGTTACAACTTCATGAATAAAATTTTTTTAATCTTGAAAATGTTTCTCTTTATATTTTTCATGTGACTCCGGAATGAGCACGGATAATCCGCGCACGGATAATCGAGAGTGTACTGTATATATATATATATATATATATATATATATATATATATATAATTTTTAAGATCTTCATAAGATCTTCTAGTTCGCTATTTTTAATGTTTAATAAGTAAGTAATAAATTATAATTATAACCGTAGTTCAACAGCCGACCCAATTTTTTGGGTTTACGACTACTAATGTTCAACTCCGTAGCCTTGTAATTTTCACCCCAATCCAGAAGACAAGGGAACTCCTGGATCAAGTATTGGGAGAAATTTGCCTTCGTGGAGAACTTTTTAATGGAACTGCATTTGAGTTACATGGAGAGGAAAGCCACGAAAACCTCCTACGGTTAACCAGACAGCAAGGGGACTCTAACCCATGATCCGTCTACCACTGAGGATATTTTACGTCAACACTGTAGTCAGTACAAGCCGGATGCGGAATTCGTATCGACCAGCCGATGCTGGGATTCAAACCCGGTTCACCTCATTGGAAGGCGAACGTTCTATCCTTTGAACCATCACGGCTCAAGTATTTATAAAGTATGTATCACTTTTAGATCTGAACGGAATCTAAGATTATGTTTCATTGTTCTTTATATTTAATTTTTCAAACTCTAGAGAATAGACCGGGATAGCTTAGTTTGTAGGGCACTGGACCCATGTGTAAGAGTTTGTGAATTCGATCCCAGGCCAGCCGAAGACTCCCCGTGTAGTAAATGGTGACTGATGCACGTTAAATCTGTCGAGTCGTCAAGTCCTCGATGTTCCCATAACAAATCAATACCTCTGGGAGTACTGATCCAGGAGTTTCCTTGCCTTCTGGATTGGTTCAAAATTACAAGGCCACGGAGTTGGACATTGGAAGTTGTAAACCCAAAAATTGGGTCGGCTGTTCAACGACGGATATGGAAAAAAAAAAAACTCTAGAGCTTAGGCCTGTATAGCCTGGTTAATAGGGCACTGAGCCCATGCCTAAGTGGTCGTGGGCTCAATCGTCGTCGGCCGAAGACTCCCTGTGGGGTAAATGGTGACTGATGCACGTTAAATCTGTCGAGCCACTAAGTCCATGTTCCCATAACAAATCATATTTATGGGGGATGGGGGTACTGATCCAGGAGTTTCCTTGCCTTCTGGATTGGTTCAAAATTTCAAGGCTACGGTTCTGTTCATCGACGGTTATAAAATATAAAATAAAAGAGATTTGCACTCATCATTTCCTTGCGTTCTATATACAGGGTGACTCTAAAAAGATGGGCAAAATTTTAGGAAGTGATAGTACACACCCAAGCAAACAATTCTTATCAAAGAATGCATGGTCGAAAACAAAACACAAAACCGCTAGAGGGCGTCAAAGTTTATGTTCTTATATGAGGCAAAAACTCACAAAGAACGATGAAGTTAAGTTATAAAAGCAAATTTAACGGCATGTGATTACAATAAGTGTTCAAAACAGTGGCCGGCAGCGGCTATGCACGCAGTACAACGGCGAAGAAAAGATAGGCGAACATTCTGAAATACACCTGGCATATCACGAACTTTCCCTGCAGCAGCCGAAATCTTGGCGACAAGTAACCCAGCGCAGTAACTCGCAACAGGAATGGAGCTTTCACGTTTGCATCAAACAACTTTCCAAATGCGCCAGCACCTTTGCGTTTTGTTTTCGACCATGCATTTTTTGATAAAAATTGTTTGCTTGGGTGTGTACTATCATTTCCTAAAATTTTGCCCATCTTCTTAGAATCACCCTGTATATACTAATATTTTAAATAAATTTTAACAATTATAAATAAACTTATTGGGTGAAAGAGTGAAAAACCAATTGCACCTAGTAACATTTAAGAGATTGTGTATAAATGAGGTTCAAGTAGTGAAGAGACAGGAACTCCCTTCAGATAATGCCCTTAGATTTGGAGTGGAGTTACCATCCAAAGTAGAGGCAGGATTTAGTTCCTGGACGATCAGGGTGGATAAAACCCTTCTCATAGATAAAGCTCTCCTCTTTAGAATAAAAATCGAACACATCATTCGAAAAGTCTAGTACCCTGGATGAATGTTTAAAGTGAAATCGAGCGTACAGCGACAGTTGAAAGCCCTTCTTTGGCAGGGCGGCTCCTGAAATGGATGGGGCGTAGAGTTTAAAAGGATATATCCTAAAAATAAATACGTCAGCTAGGATTTTATGAGTTGATCAGGGGCCGTAAAGATACATTGGAAATAAATTCGTCCGATTTATGCTACGTAATAGAAGCCGTGTTGATTTACCGTGTTCTAGATAATATTCGAGATGTTCTGAATGAAAATAAGATTCGTTTCATCTGCAATAATTCTCTGCATGTGAGTGTGTTGTAACTTGCAACGTACTTCGTGAATTTGTCTAATATAATTGAAACATTTATTTATTATTTTTTTCTTTATTATTTTTTTCTTTATTATTTTTTTCTTTATTATTTTTTTCTTTATTATTTTTGTGCGTGTGTAAATTAAATTTTGGATTGCGATTGTCAGGCTATTGAACTCAAATTTTTTTCTTTCCTACCCTGCTTGCATAAATAAAAAGTAAATAAATAAATAAAGTAAATAAAAGTCGATTCTTCTTAAGTCAGCTTGATCCAAAATATATTTTTTTTTACTTACTCTGAAATTATAATATTCGATTATAACTATAAAATAATCATGTTAAAGTAATACATGCTTCCTTTTTAATTTAACAAAGCATTTAAAATTAATTAATTAAATATCTGTGGTTTTCTGGTACATTTTTATAAAATGATAGAATGTAATTAAAGAAGTAAAATGGAAAACACTGTAAGTTCAAAAATGGAAATTGTCTAGGAGAGCAAAATAAAGTGTATTTCGAGTTTTAATACGCAGAGCGCTTTTAATTTCACTTTTTTTGGCACCTTTTTGACACTTTAAAATGTAAGTATTTTTATTTATATTATTGTTTTAAGTTCTAATTATGATACGAAAATATTTTGTTACTTGCTACGTGTGGCACTTTAAACCGGTGAAATCTTTCAACTCTATTTTTGAATTATTACTTTTTCTAGGATTGCTATACTTAAAAAGGTCTTTAGTTAATTAGTATTTGTTCTAAAGATATTGAGAATGGGTTAGAGTCCCCTTTCCGTCAAGCTAACAATGGGAGGTTCTCGTGGTCTTCCTCTCCATGTAACGCAAATGCGGGTTAGTTCAATCAAAAAGTCCACCATGAAGGCAAATTTCTCCAATACTTCATACAGGAGTTCCATTGTCTTCTGGATTGGGTTCAAAGTTAGAGGACTACGGAGTTGAACATTAGTAGTCGTAAACCCAAAATTGGGTCGGCTGTTCAACTACGGTTATAAAGATATTAAGAGAGCCGTGGTTGCTCAGGGGGTAGAGCTCTCGCCTCCCAATGAGGTGCCCCTGGTTCGAATCCCAGCTGTAGCTGGTCGTGGTAGACGGTTCATGGGCTAGAGTCACCTTGTCGTCAGGCTAACTGAGGGTTTCTCCTAACTGAGGAATATTTACGTGGTTTTTCTTTCCATGTAACGCAAATGCGGGCTAATTCCATTTAAAAGTCTCCCACTAAGGCAAATTTCTCCCAGTATCCAGGAGTTCCCTTGTCGGCTGGATTAGGTTCAAAATTATAAGGCTACGGAGTTGAACACTGGCTGTCGTACATTCAAAATCGGGTCAACTGTTCAACGACGGTTTTAAAGTAAAGTAAAATAAACATATTTTGATATTTAAAAGTAATGTACACAAATAAATATAAAAAAATGTAGTATTTCTTGCGTTTTCTTTTTTCTTCTTCATTTTTCATTTATTTATGTCAGAATTAGAAAGGAAGAGAAAATTCAAAATATTTATTCCCCTTTCCTCCACTTTTTCAAAAGATTATTCGAACATTTTTTTAAATAAGAAAATGCACGTTTTTTGCATAGAAATAATCCAATCATGTTTATTATGTTCACCTATAAGCATTTGGCTTTGTTGAAATAAGCTAACATAAAAATCGTTAGACGAAATATCATTGGTTTAGAACATAAATCTATCGACGCAGACACTTGAAAGTTGTGTTTACGATCTCCAGTCAGTAAATACTACCCTTAACAACATCCGCCGGTGCCGTTTAAAGATAGCTGCGAGCATCTGCCCTATTCCTTCTACTGTTTATTTATATTTCCGATTAAATTCATCGCTCACTCTATTTCAAGTAGACTGTGAACTGGTAATGAGTTCTAACTGTTAAAGATGTTCAAGTTTGTGTTTATTAACTTTCGAACTCTTTTTGCAAATAAATTAAGTTGATTTCTGTTTCGTCAAGTTTAGAATTACGCTACAAAAGAGAAATTATGGATAATCAGAAAAAATAGCTTTGAAGTGCGTGGGAGGAGCAGAGCGTAATTCTTAACCATTTGTTTTCTTCCACCCTTGCTGTTAAAGCATGTATTTAAAATATATCTCGGGAATTTTTTTCAGGAATGTGTGCACACAATTATCAAATTCCTTTTTCAAAAGATAATTCCTTGCAAGAAATAATTTGTATTAATTATTGATAAATTTTTATTATTTTAATTATCAAATTCCTTTTTCAAAAGATAATTCCATGCAAGTAATAATTTATGTTAATTATTGATTAATTTTTATTATTTTATTTATTAACAGTCGAAAAAATTGAGTTGTCATTTTAAAGAATGTAATTTTATGTGGCAAAATATAATATTTTAACGAAATTGGTCAAATAGTTTTAAAAAGAAATTGAGAAATTTCGAGAGTTGATTTTTGAGAAATTTCGAATTTTAAAAAATTCTTATTATTATTTAAAATTCGATTTTTTAGGAGCGATTTGACCAATTTTGTATTTTGCCATATAAAATTACATTCGTTTGAATGATGTAAAAATTTGTATCTTTTAGAATGCAAAAGTTTTCGACTATTATTGAATAAAACAATAAAAAATAATTAAAAATTATTGTTTGGTAATTCACTTCCAATAATTTGTTTGCGTTTTGATATTTTGATTTTTTTTCCTCCATCATTTGAAAATTTATGGCTTATTCTAAGTTTGCCTAAACTCACTTTTTCTTTTTTTTTTTTTTTTTTTTAAAAGAAAGAAAAAGGAATTAAATTAGTAATCAAGGTGAAAAAGAATTGGTGGCGAAAAGATTCTCCCTCAGTATGGCGTCCTCTTAAATATGAATGCACAAACATATAATGTTACGTTACATCTAACCGCTTTTGGTGCCCAACCTCTCGCTATTAAAAGTTTGGATTATTTTTTATAAAATTTATAACATTTTCATTTAAAGAATAGTTATAGGAAGTTAGAGATAATTAAAAATTAGTGTTTAAAAAAAAGTCAATGAATAATAATTTAGTTTTGGAAGTTTTTTTCTACAAAAGTTTTGTCACAAAAGATTAATAGAAAATCTAAAATACCACATGCTTTATATCTCAAATTGTGATTGGGCGACGGCCTGGTATTTTACATGCTCCTAAAGATACTACCAAATAGAGTAAATATCCATCATAATTTTATTTGTGAAAATGAAATAAAAAGGATTAAAAGCATGTTTAGAATTCCCCCACTCCGTCTCCAACAAATCCCCAACTGAGTTCGGTCTGGAGAGGTCTTTAGAACAATTTTTAAAATAAATTATCCGCGAGTGTTCTACTGTATTCGAGCCATTGGGATTTTTCTGGCAGTTGACCCTTAATTAATTCCTGCTTTAAAAAAATCAGCGCATTATTTTTCTCAATCCTTTTAGAACGAGTGAAAACGACGTATACAATATAATACTTACGAATTAATTTGGGTATTTATGAAGAGTAATTGTAATTGCCCGTCCTGCTTTCAAAAAATCAGTGCATTCTTTTTCTCAATCCTTTTAGAACAAGTGAAAACAATATATACAATATAATACTTACGAATTAATTTGGGTATTTATGAAGAGTAATTGTAATTGCCCGTCCTACTTTCAAAAAATCAGTGCATTTTTTTTTCTCAATCCTTTCAGAACTAGTGAAAACAACATATACAATATAATACTTACGAATTAATTTGGGTATTTATGAAGACTAATTGTAACTGCCCGTCCTGCTTTCAAAAAAATCAATGCATTCTTTTTCTCAATCCTTTTAGAACAAGTGAAAACAACATATACAATATAATACTTACGAATTAATTTGGGTATTTATGAAGAGTAATTGTAATTGCCCGTCCTGCTTTCAAAAAAATCAATGCATTCTTTTTCTCAATCCTTTTAGAACTAGTGAAAACAACATATACAATATAATACTTACGAATTAATTTGGGTATTTATGAAGACTAATTGCAATTACCCGTCCTGCTTTCAAAAAAATTAATGCTTTCTTTTTCTCAATCCTTTTAGAACTAGTGAAAATAACATATACTAACTAGTGAAAACGACATATACAATACAATACAATACTTAAGAATTAATTTGGATTTTTATGAAGGCTTTTGTAACTGATCGTCTCTTTTTTCCCTTTTGTTTTTGTGAGTGTACTAAATAGTAAACGAACCATAGGGGTTTTTTTCTTGCAGTTGACCCTAATTAATTCCTGCTTTAAAAAAAATCAGTGCATTCTTTTTCTCAATCCTTTTAGAACTAGTGAAAACAACATACACAAACTAGTGAAAACGACGTATGCAATACAATACTTAGGAATTAATTTGGGCATTTATGAAGACTAATTGTAACTGCTCGTCTCTTTTAGCCTTAAGCCACTGATTAACTCCTTTTACTTTCTTAACATGTGACTTGTAGTGAGTGAAAAAAGAAACGAACACTTGGAATACAAGAAATAAAAACAACTTTCATGAGTATTGAATATGTTATGTCTGCGGGATCGGTCACGTATGATTGGACTATAAAAAGTAATATGAATTTCTTCACCGGAACGGACAAATAGGCAGTTATTATTTCCTTGCCTAAAGGCCTGTCCAATAGCTTGCTGATGATAAGATCGTTTACGTTTTACGAGGCCATAAAACGTCTCGCAACTAGTTGAGATTTCATTTGGCTGATTATGTGTGTGGTGGAAAATGTTGAAAAATTGAGATGCGATATTGTGGATCTTGTAATTTCATGTTCCTTGTGCGTTTTGTTCATTACATAAATGCCTCATATCTGATCACTACAAGTTTTGGCACGTATTAATCGCACTCACCCTTGAATACCACTTAAAAAGTTTTTACCCTCTGTAAATACGGATAATTTTGTATACACCATAACTCTTCATAACTCTTGAGACTTGCTTTAAATTAGACTAGAAGTTGAACTTGTCGTGTTATTAACTTAATGGAATTTCTACTTTGGAAAAGCATTTAACTATTGTGTATTGCATGCTACTATCTGTCTATAGTGTATTGTATCTATAGTGAATTGTATGATATCTATCATTGGCCATATAAATTGTTATGTAAGTCGGTAAAGACTCCACTCGCTCCGCTGGTCATGAGTTCGAATCTGGTAGCCGACTAAACAATTGGCGATTGTATGCAGCTTGGCACTCTTAAAAACTGCCATGGGTGACTGTCTGTGGTGTGGAAAGTGGAAATTTGGAGAGAGGGGTACCAGTTCAGGCGATGTCCGCGTTGTCTGGTTGAGATCAAAATTGTATCGCCTTCCTGTCATGGCCGTTAAGTGATAGAGCCCAGATAACTGGCAATGGTTGGGTGAAGTGATTTCGATCATAGTGCTTATAAATATTAATCTAAGATGAAGACAGGGAATTGAAAAAGGGTATAGATTGTGAATTCTGGGAAAAAACTGATTTGAAGAAAAAAAATTGCGAAGTGCAACTAGTGTTGCATACTCAAACTCGTGACTCATACTAAACTTATAAATTTTTATAAGGGCTCCTGCGTTGCTCAATTTTATTAGCATTTACAACCTTTTTAATTACTTCTGGTTATGAAAATTTTGCACTTCTCTCAGTTCGTCAATTTTATACTATGATATAAGCGGAGTCTGAATCTTACAGCCTTTTAAAATAAGAATGAGTTATACTTTAAAATAAGAAAAATACCGCCGAAAACTCCAGATTTTAATTCTAGTAAGCTGCTATTCAGTTAACAAAGTTGTCGTTCACTAAATGAAGAAGGATAGCATAGCGTCATTGATTATAGAAATTTTTTTATAAAAAAAATTAATAGAAAAGTAGTTAAACAGCCAAACTTTCAATTGCAGAACAAAAATTAAAGAAATTTTTTTCAATTCCGCATATTGATAATTTTAGCGCCTATTGATAATTTGCACATTTGATAAACATTTTGTTTTAAAAAATACATAAACAGCATTTTATATACTTAGGCTAATTTCTCTTCTTTTTTTTTCTGATTGAATAAAAATTTTACCTGCTTAAGTGGTTTCCATTGTACGTAAGTTTTTTCCACTTTTTCAATAGATCCTGATTAATTGAATAACAAATTCTTTCTTTTCACCCATTTTTCATTCAATATGCAGACATTTTATTTAAGATAATTTTAAGGAAATCATACTTACGAAAAAAACTTTGAATAAGCTCTCAGAAAGGGAAATAAGGAAAAATACAAATTCTTCTTACATTGGGAATTTAGTTGGAGTAAAATGTTATAAAAAATATGCAACAAATTTTAATAAAAAAAAATTAAAATATAATAAAATATTATAACATGAAACATACGTATTCTTCAAAAAATTTTAAAAATGCAGAGCGTAAGTAACTTTTTATTTTAACATTTTATTTTTAAAAAAAAGTTACGGTAAAAGAGAACTGAGAAGAAAGTACTTAGCAGGTAAAAAAAAAAGGGGAAGTCAATTGAGATTTGTGAATTTAATTGATTTTTATGGGGATAGTCAAGTACCATAACGTACTATAGTCAGCAGTTTTCAGGTCCTATATTGCATAAGTAGTTAGTTAAGTGCCTTCGTTATCAGTTGCGGAATGATCACGAATTGCATACCTATGTGGTTTATTCTTTTGTTTTTAAACTTAAAATGTGCTAGAGGATTTTTAGAATTGAAATAAAATCTTTTAAGTGTCATCTTCGAATGAAATTGAATTTTTTTTTAATAAAATGCAATGTTAATAAATGTATGATCTAATATAATTTTTTTATTTTATATACACTCTATTAACAAAAGTTAGGTTTAACCCTTTGACACAAATTGGCACCGGTGCCCTTTATTTATTCATATATATATATATATATATATATATATATATATATATATATATATATATATATATATATATATATATATATATATATATATATTATTAAGTTATACAGTTATATCAAATGTTGTTTATTACAGTATCTTTACTCATTAATTTATCTTTTCTCGTCAATTCAAGATCCTTGTATCCTTAATTAGGTTACTTTTGTGCTCTTTTAAATAATATTCCCTAAATTAATTATAATTGCTTACTTTTAATGCCTTTAAATTAATTAAATAATTTATGGCAAGCAATTTTAGCTATACTTTTTCAATTGGTCTGAATATTAACCGTTTGACGCAGATAGATGGCACACCGGTTTGCCTTTTATACATATTTTTTGACGCTCTAATTACAAGCAAAAATATATTTTAGTATTTATTTTAACTATCAGAAACTTTCTAATATTTACTAAAAAAAACGTTAGATTTTCAAATTTATATTTGCACCAAAATATAAAATCCAAAAGAAGTAATGTGAAAAAATATTTTTTTTCATTCATATTCAAAAGCTTATAAATAATTGTTTTGTAAATTAAATAAATTTCAGTGATAAATAACTGTTTCTCTTAGTTCTAAATAACTGCAAATTTCGAAAAATTATTGTTTGGAAGATTTTACTTTTTACGCAGAAATAGAAACCGATGTTTCATGCTATTTTTCATTACCATAAGTTATTAAAACACTAAATATGATATTTTTTACTTATTTTGAACTAAATAATACAAAATAATGCAAAAAGTATTAAAAATTTGCTTAATAAAAATTCTACGTCAAAGGGTTAACATCACTCACACAGTATAAAACCGTTTAAAGTTAGTCTGTAATCCTTCTTATCGTACAATCTGTTAAAACACGAAATTGTTGAACCAACAAAAGCATATTAAGCATCACACACGTTATTAAAAATCGATGAGCATTATGTTATAAAAAAAAATTAAAAAAAATCTCAGGCTATATTTCACTCTCAGATGTAACCAAATGTGTTATATAATTTTTTGTTATTCTACCGCAGGTCTTGCTGTGGAGCTCCTAGATTTATGATCCCTTTCTGTCACTTTATTTTTTGAAAAACTTTCGCCATCATTGTTAAGAAAATATCTTTGCATCTATACCTTTTCTATCTATTATTTTTCTACCATGTTTCATCCTACGAGCGAAAACGTTTCCGGAGACATTTATTTTATTTATTCAATGTGATTTTTGTTAACATAACTCAAGGATAACCCTAGGGAAAAAAAAAATTAAAAATTTTTTTTTTCTACTGAGTGATATTTTTTTAAAACAGATCTTAGATACTTTCGTGTCTGATTGCTATCCGTTTCTCTCTTTAATCTTCATTCAGTTTTTTAGTGGCATCAGTTTTTTTAGTGACTTTAGTGGAAATGTGCAAGTTTAAAAAAGTTATATTACAGGGAGTAGCATAAATGTTGCGGCTGGGGGGGGGTGAGCACATTATATGGATTAAAATTGCATTGGAACATCAAGCTCAGAAATGCTGTCGAACGCCGCTACAGGCTCTTCCCTATTAACTATTTCTTCGTGGGCTTCTGATCATGTTATAATAGGAAAGCGCCCCTAGCCGCATCGGGCATTTCCGGACATCGGTTCCTAGGCAAATTTAATCTTTAATATATGCCCTAACTCCCCTAGAAGTTTTTCGCTACATTTGCTTGTGCCCTGTTACTTATAACGGTCTGTTATTAAACTCGTACATTTAAACAAAAAAATAGACTAAAAATGTCATTAAAAAAAATCTGTAGCTTTAGGAGCAAACCTAACTTTTGATTTAAGATCCTCATACCCGAATTAAGCAATATCAAGCATTTGCATGAACGCAACACAGAATTTGTTCACTAGTGTTATCATTATAATCGAGACATTGCAATGTCATTCATGACATTGTATATAAAAAAAATACAATGTCAAGTGTTATCATTGTATTTTTTTTTCTTTTTAGAAACTTATTGCTGTGGTTAAAATTCAGTAAATTGCCTTATTGTTTTCTGTTTAGAATCCAAATAAAATTTTTTACAAATAAATTAACACATAAATTTTTTTGTAATATTAGGCGAAAAAAAAGCATTTGAAAATTAATGTATTTAATACCTTGTGAATGCAATAAAATCAATAATAAATTATTAAATAAATATAAAGAAAATTAAAAAATAACTTGTTAAAGAGAAAATTTTCATCAATTTTCCAAAATCGTGCCAACGCCAGCCGATATGTACCATCAATCACCCTTCCCAAGTAGTGATGTCATTTTCGACCAATAGCATGATCGCAATCGCATGATCGGTCACTTTGAAATTTAATCAGTCGTCGACAGAATTACGTTTACAAACTTATAACAACAGTTCATGTATTTTTGAATTTAAGAAATTTGCTGCCGTCAAAATTTTTTAGAAAAGCTTTCTAAAATTTTTATTGTGTTTCATGCGTCATACTTTTTAAGAGAGCACAGAGCATTCTTGCTACCCCTTATGAAGTCTTGTGCTTTGCAACCCTGGTATCCTATTTTAAGTAAATAACATTCGATTTTTATTATTATTTTTTTTTAGTTTCATGTTTCAGGAAGCATTATTGCATATTATTACCTCAACGGAAGTTTTTTTTTTAGAAAAAAAAAGAAGTTCTGAATTCTGAGTTTCAATAAAAAACCTATTTGTTCCAAGAAAACAAGAACTCCCCTGCAGTTCCTTACCGATCAATACCACCATCGTTCTAATAAGTCACTTTTTTATTCAAACCCTTTTACCTTTATTATCTTACTTTGTTTTACTCATTTTTTTTCGGGAGGTGATTAATTAGAAACTTTGCTAGCCTGATAAGTACCAAACGTTCTGATTGATTACACGTAGACCCTTGCGTGTTACATGAAGAACTTTTAGCAGTTTCACACTTTAGGTGTGTCCCATGCTTTTTATTTATTTATCTTGTCTTCGTCCCATTATATTTGTCTCCAGTACTTACATAGGCTCTTAGGTTATCTTATTTATTTATTTTTTTCCGCATCGATTGCTATCACTAATGAATCGTTTTGTAAACTTCCTGGAATAGGAAGAATCTGTTGCCTTAGCAACGTGTACTTATGAGCCTGTAAAATGATTATGCGGTTGAAACACTTATTGCTACTTGTTTGTATTAAGGGTGGTTTAATTTTTTTTTTCTTTCTAATTTTTCTTACCTTGTTTTAATTCAGGTCCATGCATGTGATCGTTTAGCTTGCGTGCATCCATTGGAAGAAAAACCTTTTCGTTAGCTTTGAAAGAGTGAAGCTCATAAAATGATGTGCTAACGCGTTATTATTGTATGGCTGGAAATAAATTAGATTTTTTTTTCGTAATTTTAGAATGAATTTCGGGGTAATAAAAAATTATATTTTTTAAAATTAGAAAGATTTTTTTTCTTAAAAAATTATTATTTTTTATGTGTCTGTAAAATTTACAAATCCGGATTAACCGTCTCCATTACTTATTGCTTGAGATGTATGTTGCATAAGCCTGATTAAAAATAATAAAAAGTCAAGGAATTTATCAGGAATAATGAACGTATTATGCATTTTTGAGAAATTGGAAAGGAGATAAATATATGCCCTGTTGCCTTTTTCATTCGTTTGTAACCAGTGTCTGATTTATCATTGGTCCTGAAAGGTCGAGAACCCCAAATTTCTTTTAAATTTTGAAAACGTTCTCGCCCCCCTCTTAAGAATTGCATACTAGAATTATAGATTAAAAAAAATTCAAGTAAATATAAACGTAAATTCTTTAAACTTATAAATCATTCAAAACTTAAATCATTCAAAACTATTTAGTACACAAACAAGTTGTAATTTGGTTCACGATTGGTGGAGCTTTTAACTTTTCTATGCCTTCAACCCCTGGGTTAGTAAATTGGGCACTGACGGTGCACCACTAATGGCTACCGGATCAACTAAACATTCTAGACGTAACTCATTCCATCTAAATCCTCAAGACAGATAATTTAACAATTTATGAAAATGCATGGCCATTTTAGACTTTACCGAATAAGACATACTACTTGAATTGGATGCATAATCACTTCACAACTCGAGAGGAAGTGAAGTGATTATGCATAACCATGTGATTTAAATCAAATTTAATTGGATGTAGTTGTAATCGATGTCAAGGGTTTGTGTCGAACCTGATTGATTTTATATGAATCGACAAATGCAACGATTTCCCTATGATGACGTCCCTTGCAGGTATCTAATTGGATAATGAAAAGTATTTAAAGTATCTTACACACAAATTTACAGTATAGCTTATGCATTTAATTTGTGATTTGTGCGTCGATTACATCAACGTAAAATTACAGACTAAATATGTCATCATCATAAGCTAAACAGTACAATACTGTTGTGTTGCTTACAGTTTATAACTATTTGTTCATCGTTTTGCTCCAAAATTCACGTTGTGTTTGATGGAGAGTAGGGTCAAAGTTCGCATTAAACATTTCAACAAAAAACTGTTACTGAAGAAGCGATCTTCGGATGTAAGAGAGAAGCGTTTCTAAGATTAAACCACATATTACTTATTGCTTGTGATCATCATAAAAAAAAAAAGCCATGATTTATCGGAAGATCATATAATCTCTGACTTAGCTTCGGTGTTTGAACACCATTGAATCCGGATTCTTATTTAGTAAACTGCCAAAACCACGGAATACGAGAATTAAATGTAAGTTTAGAAAAATCATTTCATGATTTTCAATCCGTATCGTTCACTGAAGCAAGGTGGAGTGTTAAAAAGAAAAATCCATTCTCATCAGGGGTATCGCCATTTCGGTGTATTTTTGCCTCTTTTGTAACATTCGATTGAGCATTTATTTACCGATACACATCGTTAAGAAGGCTAGAAAAAAAAATCGTTTGCTTGAGTCTAACTCTACAACTTTCATTACGATACGCGCGCACGCGCATGAATTCTATCAGCTCGATAGAGATTAGGAGAAAGAAAAAAATTTGATTCTAGCACGGTGAGAACACCGCTCCAGAAAAGTTTGAAGGGAAGACTTAAAACTGATATCATTAAGAACCCATTTAAGAGTTGAAAGTGCTAAATGTAAATGAAAAACCTGGATGTGAGAAGAAAAAAAAGCAGTTTAGATAACACCAGATGATGCTAAAGGAAAGGAAGGGGGAGTGCTAAAAAAAGCTACTTTTGAGGCTTCCTTTACTCGAAAAGCTAGTTTTTTTTTTTTTTTTTTTAAATATATATATAAAAAAATTTAACACCTCAGCCGAGGGATAATGATTGCAAAGTTTGTTTTACAGCAACGGAAAGACCGATAATATTATGCATTCCTGTACTTTACCAAAACAACTTGAAAGGCTTGTTTTTATCGAAAATTCTCAACCAATGAGAATTAAAGTGCCATTTATTGAATTCGAATGTTCCGATCGAATGTATAATTCTATTTTCTTTCTTCTTTACCCACTTGTTTATCATTCGTTTTTCTTTTCCCATTTGTCTTTTTAATAAGTTATAGAAATTTTTAATAAGCTTTATTTTCTTTAGAAAGATATAATAATTCTAAAACGAAAACAGCGTAACGTAAATTATTTCCTGGTTTTGATATTTTTATGACTGACGAGAAAAAAAAAAAGAGAAGATAACATTAAAAAAGCTATTTAAAAATAATGAAGTCTGAGAATTCAATTGATTGTGCAAATACTTACTGACATAGCTGGTGCATATGTGTAACGTAATAGGCTAAATATTTTTTTAAAAAATTGCAGAATCTAATCGTAATCAGTATCGTAACGGCGGTAACGAAGGATTTTTAATATAGAAATCAATAACAAATTTTTCATAGTATGTATCAATATTTATATTAGAAGAAAGGAAAATAATTAATTTTAACAATGTTTTTAAACTATTTCTATTTGAAATAATAATAATAACAGCGATTAATTTTAATTGTTTTCAAATTAGCTTTGTTTTAAAGGAATTGAAATAAATTTTCTGTGTGCTCTCTTCCGTGAAAAAAGAAGAAAAAAAATTATTTTGTTTTAACTGTAATTGCGAAGATAAATACGAAGAAAAAAATTCTGAATGTCAGTGAACTTTCTCGATTTGTAAAATATATGTCTAAAGTTGATTTTAAATAGTAATAAAGTTGATTTAAGAACATCGTGTGTCAATACTTTTAAAAAGAAAAAAAAAGAGTAATCTTTCTATTTTTAAAGAAAGAAAAAAAAAGATTAAAACCTTCCAGCCATTAGCAAAATAATAATTAATGCAATAATGAATAGATTAATTAGTTAGAGAAAAAAAGAGAGAGAGAATTTTCAAGAATCATTCGTTTAAAAAATGAGCAATTATATTTTTAACTTTTAATATGATACCAATATCATCATTTATATTATACAGCGACATATTTATATTATACAGAGGCAACCGGCAACTGCGGGGATTCGAATTAGGCTTACCTCATTAGGGTGCCAATGCTCTATCCCTTGACATATCCCCCACATATATACAATGCAATAATATTGATAATTTATATATTTAATATGATACCAATATATAATACGATTATATTTAATATGATACCAATATATAATACGATTATATTTAATATGATACCAATATCTTCATTTATATTATACAGCGACATATTTATATTACACAGAGACAACCAGCAACTGCGGGGATTCGAATTAGGCTTACCTCATTAGGGTGCCAATGCTCTATCCCTTGACATATCCCCCACATATATACAATGCAATAATATTGATAATTTATATATTTAATATGATACCAATATATAATACGATTATATTTAATATGATACCAATATCTTCATTTATATTATACAGCGACATATTTATATTATACAGAGACAACCAGCAACTGCGGGGATTCGAATTAGGCTTACCTCATTAGGGTGCCAATGCTCTATCCCTTGACATATCCCCCACATATATACAATGCAATAATATTGATAATTTATATATTTAATATGATACCAATATATAATACGATTATATTTAATATGATACCAATATCTTCATTTATATTATACAGCGACATATTTATATTACACAGAGACAACCAGCAACTGCGGGGATTCGAATTAGGCTTACCTCATTAGGGTGCCAATGCTCTATCCCTTGACATATCCCCCACATATATACAATGCAATAATATTGATAATTTATATATTTAATATGATACCAATATATAATACGATTATATTTAATATGATACCAATATCTTCATTTATATTATACAGCGACATATTTATATTACACAGAGACAACCAGCAACTGCGGGGATTCGAATTAGGCTTACCTCATTAGGGTGCCAATGCTCTATCCCTTGACATATCCCCCACATATATACAATGCAATAATATTGATAATTTATATATTTAATATGATACCAATATATAATACGATTATATTTAATATGATACCAATATCTTCATTTATATTATACAGCGACATATTTATATTATACAGAGACAACCAGCAACTGCGGGGATTCGAATTAGGCTTACCTCATTAGGGTGCCAATGCTCTATCCCTTGACATATCCCCCTCATATATACAATGCAATAATATTGATAATTTATATAAATTACATTAATGCTGTAGAATTGATGTATTTTGATTTGGCTACATTAATACAATATTAGATAGCACTTATTTTGCAAAGATAATCGTGTGAGCTGACGACGAAATTATATCTTTCTCTTATTTTGTTTTCCGGCATTTAATTCTTAAAAAAAGAAAATTAAAAACAATTTACTTAGTAATAATTTTTTTTCTAATTAAATTTTTTTAAATTTCTTTGTAATGTAATAATGTTTGACTTTGTAATGTAATAAATGTAATGTAAACTTTGTAATGTAAACAATGCTCTAACCCTTGACATATCCCCCACGTATATACAATGCAATAATATTGATAATTTATATAAATTACATTAATGCTGTAGAATTGATGTATTTTGCTTTGGCTACATTAATACAATATTAGATAGCACTTATTTTGCAAAGATAATCGTGTGAGCTGACGACGAAATTATATCTTTCTCTTATTTTGTTTTCCGGCATTTAATTCTTAAAAAAAAAAAAAAATTAAAAACAATTTACTTATTAATACTTTTTTTTCTAATTAATTTTTTTAAAATTTCTTTGTAATGTAATAATGTTTGACTTTGTAATGTAATAAATGTAATGTAAACTTTGTAATGTAAACAATGCTCTATCCCTTGACATATCCCCCACGTATATACAATGCAATACAATAACATTGATAATTTATATAAATTACATTAATGCTACAGTATTGATATATTTTGCTTTGGCTACATTAATACAATATTAGATAGCACTTATTTTGCAGAGATAATCGTGTGAGCTGACGACGAAATTACATCTTTCTCTTATTTTGTTTTCCGGCATTTAATTCTTAAAAAAAAAAAATTAAAAAAATTTACTTAGTAATAATTTTTTTTTAATTAAATTTTTTTAAATTTCTTTGTAATGTAATAATGTTTGACTTTGTAATGTAATAAATGTAAACCTGAAGTTGTTACTTCACCTTTATTAAATTCTAATTTAATGATCTGATTTAAAATGGAAAGAACTCTTCATAGAACTTAAATACTTCACTCTGGTTTGAAATCAGATGGAAAATGCTTCTTATAGGTAGATTAGAAAAATTGATTGCATTTTTTTTAAAACAAATTTGCCTTGGGGCTAGAGTTGCCAACTTTCTTACTTCTCTGGGTTGCAGTCTAAGTCAAAAATAGTTAACAGTATCAGTGATTCAGAGATCTAAATTACGTTTGTTTATACATCTTATTCTAATCACTTTTGATCACTTTGACAAAAATATTTACTTATGTAATGCGGATGAAAAAATTTTACAATTTTTTAAATAATTCAAATATTATTCCTCACTTTATTTATTATTTTTTTCCCGTGAGTTTCTAATCCTAAATAACTACTATTATAGTATCATGTAATAGTTTGTAAACAACATTTTAACGTTCTAACTTCCTGTTTTTTTAAAAAGAAGATTAACGTTGCGAAAAATAGTACTGTAAATAATGGCTGTTGCAAAATAAATTACTGTCATTACATTTCTTGTTGATTTAATGTAATTTAATAAAAGATGAATCTTTAATATTAAATACCTACAATTGTATGCATCTTGCATTTCAAACAGGTTTCGGAGTTTACAATTGGTATGGAACCCTGATATGAGAGATTTTAAACGATGATATTTTATCGATTTAATTTTAGATAACCGCTGTACTTTAATTATAAATGGCATTGTAAACGAATTCTGATTTTTTTTATACTTATTTGTAATTTGCAGTGATTTTACTTTTTGGTATTGAATAAGTTTAACTTGATACAGCTTGATTATATTTCATTATAAGGGACCGATTCTAATTTCTTTTAAATAAATAGACTTTATTTAAGTGGATTATTTTTTAAATAAAAACAAATGTGGAGAGTTGATTTGGAGGGAGAAAAACTCTCTTTTCCTTTTCATAATATTTACCGTAAACTTTTTTCAATATGAGCATTTATAGATTTTTCGATATTGCGTTTATATTACATAACATTAAGATTAAAAATCTAATATATTTAGAAACTTTCTGGAGATCGAATATTATCGTTAGAATCGAAATATTTTTTAATAATATAAAACTGATACGTAGAATTTTTTAAGATGTTTGAAATATTCATTATGAGAACAAAAATTTATTTTTTAAAATTATAATAAGTACTATTATTAAAAAAAGATTTTCCTAGATCAAAGCGCAGTCAGCAAAACAAAAAAGTTAAGTACTAAAGTAAAATATTAAAACAATCATTATTTTTCTTGATCCGGTTTTCACGTACTAGGTCAGCGGTTCCCAAAAGGTGTTCAGCGGAACCCTGGAGGTTCCGTGATTTAGAACCTTTCTTTTGAAAAAACCAGTAATGATTTTTGAAACTATTAGTAAGTTTGTATCTAACCAATAATCGATTTATTTAATATTTAGGTTATTTTTATGAAATTATTTTAAAATGCGAAGAAAAAAGAAATAGAAGCAATATACTGAATAAATTACTAAAAAGATATGCATTTTTCACATAAATGCATCAGTATTTCTTATTGAACTTTAAAATTCAAAATAAAATAGCCCTATTCAAGAATAATGAATTATTCAAAAACCATAATTCTGCTAATTTTATTCATTTTTATTTATGCATATGTCAAGAACTACTAGACTAAAAGCCGTTTCAGATTTGCGAATTCATCTGCTTAATGCAGTGTTTCCCAAACTTATGACTTTTGTGTACCCTTTCTAAATTTTTCGTAACGCTGTGTACCACTAATAAAAAAAAAATAATATATTTTTTACGATAAAAAAATTGCACAAAAGTTAAAAATCATAACTTGCTGTTGACATCACTAATTATTAACTGTTAACTCTGAAAAAAAAAAAAAATAGACGATAGAAAAATACGTAATCGTAAATTTTCAAGGCTAGCTTTGTTTTTTTTTTAAAAAAAAATATGTTTCCCTCATAACCATTTTCAATATTTATAGCAGCTCTTTTAAGTTTTCATTTCGAAGTAAATCATAATTCGGCTTATTTTATTCATTTTCAGCTTAAACAAACACTATAAACAAATTCACAACTAAACTAGATATAGCATATCGTTTTGTTATTAAGATTGTTAATAATAAAACTATGAAAAATCTACATTCATCTTATTAAACATTTTAAAAATAGTCTTATATAAGTTATAACTCTCATAATTACCTGCATAAACTTTATTTAAGAAAGACCAAGTTCCGGTGAAAGAAAATTGATTATTTAGGGCTCCGTAGCCGAAAAAAATTGAGAACAATTGATTTACCGAACGTAGTGGAATACGTGAATGTGCAAAATGCTACGTGATAGTTCTGAATCACTCCTGAAAACCCGATCATTACATCAAAAGTTATTAATATAAAATATTTTTTAAAAAATGATGCATTTATTCACTTAATCGAATATTCATCAGGAATCGTATAATGGTAAGAGGCATACTCTATGATGATAATCAGAGGGATAGAATTTTCGTAGAATGTAAACTGAGTGTACTTCTGTTACAGTATCAATGGGGTATTTGTATATGGTATCCTGTATCAGCAATCCCATCGCCACCATCAATGGCGCTGTTTCAAATTCATTATTAATGCATGAGTCTATTTAGAAACAAGTAGGTTTCCCTCCCTTCTAACAATCAATTTTAATGAAGTGGTAAAGAGCCAAAAGTACCGTCTAGGGGGGCCAACGATACACTCCCCTTGAGTGCAATATCATGTCCAGTAATAATACAGGACTACCGTTTTCGACGATGGGGCTGTTTATTCTGGAGAAAAAAAAAGCATCGCCGGTGCACCTCTTCAAGTAAAACAACTAAATCTCTCTCTACCGGAGCAAACAACTGGAGATGTAATTTTTTGCGCCATTTTTTTTCCTTTTCTTTTTTTTATACATTGTACAAATGTCTTAAGTTGAAGAAGTTGTTTCAGGAAGTTGTAAAAAAAATATTCTTTTCTTCATCGTTAATCGCCAACCTTACACCAAGTGGAACAGAGACATGGCAGAATTGGAAGATTGCGAACAGTAGCAAGAATGGAAAACTAAGAATCTTAGAATTAAAACAGAGAACGAAGAGTTTTTTTTTTTTTTAAGAAATTTTTTTTTCTTTCTATCCATGATAGGGTCATTCGCCACCCCTTTTCTTTCGGTCTTTAGAAGTTAATGTGGATATGCTCAAGTTGCAGTGTACGCTTCAGAGGGTTCTTGATTTCTTCGGGCTGATTGTACTTCAAAATTTCTGCAATGCTTTTTCTCCTTTTTCAAAGACGGTATAAATAGACTGTGTGGTTTGATTTCTCAAAGAAACTTCGTGAAGTTAAAACTTCTTAGGAAGTTAGTTCTGTTATAGGTCAGATCATCACTTAAAAAAAAATATTACTAAAACTGAAAAAAAAAAAAAACTATTTTACCTGATAAAACTATTTTTTAGCAAAGCTATTTTAAACTAAAAAAAACTATGCTGAAAGACTATTTTCGTCAACAGACTTTTTCCATTATTCTGCATAAGCTTTTTTTTTTTAATAAATAAATTTATTTTGTTGGTGTTAATTAATGATCTCTTAAGGTTTTTTTTTCCTCTTAGCAATAATATGAACAATATAATTACATAATTAGCAATAATATGAGCAAAGTTTAAAGGCGAATAATTTATCGTATGTCTATCAAGAGTAATTACGTCTTTCCATTGAGTGAATGTTATATCTATGCTGTGTTTGGTTCATAAACTTATCATGTTGGATTGTTATTTAGTCTTAAAAATTTGTATCGCGTATATTAACTAAATGTTCATTTTTTTAGTCGTAGAAATAATGAGGAAGTATTTTAATTTTAAAGTAAAAACAGTGAAAAATCATTTTAAAAACACTTATAAAATTTTTTATAAAATTAATTATGTGTGTGCTTTTTTTATGAAAGATCTAACCGAGAATAAAGTTTAAATCCTCTAAAATATCTCTAAATAAATAAATTTCGTATCAAAAATTCAAAGAAAAAAAAAAGGCAAGTAATTATTAGAAATTAAATTTGAAGGGGATATAGACTATTGGGAGACGTGAGTCAGGAAAATGCACACAGGACTCTTTCAGTTTCAAATAAGAAGACTTTTGAGCCTTTCAAATATGTTAGCAAATTTACGATAAAGGACTTCCTTAGGCATAAGAATGTCTTTTGGGAATGCAGTCAATGGCTATCTTTCCATAGAGTAAGTAGTATGTGTGCTGTGTTTGGTTGATAAGCTTATCTTGTTCGATTATCATTTAGTTTTAATGATTTATATTACGTGTATTAATTGAATGTTCATCTTTTTTCGCCCCTTTCATATTTAAAATATTGAAATTTAATTCAAATGCAATGAATTATTAGTAAATAAAACGGTGGTAAGGCGGGTACGTAAAGATATTGAAATCTCTAAAAAGAAAGTGAAAATCCTCAGAAGTTTATTTTAATCTTAGTTTTAATTCCTTTCCCATGTAATAACCAGTTGGCGATTTACAGATATAACAAAATTCAGTTTTAATTTTTCTTTTTTAACTGGATTTTTTTAAAACACGTTTCCGCTGTTACGCGGTAAACAGATGATAACTGAACAGCAAACAAACAAAATGGCAAAACTTTGGAAAACAGATGGAGAATGCCATAAAATTCGTGATACCGTGCTGGAGGAAATGAAACTCACCAATTACCTTTCGCAAAAATCAAGGGCGATCGTGCCTCTCCAACTAATATTTTAATTAGTTTCGAAGAACAACTAAAAGATGGGTTTGTAAGATTTGTATATCTTTGCGAAAGTCCTTCAATTTTCCAAAATATGGGTCATTAAGCCGACGGGCAATTACAGGATCAAATTAAACAAGTTGGAGTTGAAGCAAAATTGCCGAAAAAAGAACCATGGAAGAAAGTGGTATTAGGGGGATATGTCCATAAAGAAATTCCATTTCTATTTCGAATTTAGCTTGAAGCACCTGGTTTTCTGGAAAGATTAATGGCTTGTGGTGTAGATAGTGGATAAAAATTGAGGGCATCGAGGTGGAACAGAAACAAAAGAGTGTCCCCCTCTCCCCCATCTTGCCTTTGCAAACAATCTGCTAGGTTTTCGTTCTACAAACGTCATCTGATAAGGGAAGGGAACAGGTAGAGCGTGGGTTCAGTGGATAGTGGAACGGCAAATGCCAGGATTCGTTTTTTTTGCTGCTTAGTAACAAATCAGACAAATGACAAATTACTTCCAATTGCTGAAGAGGAACGACTCATAAGGAAATCAGCAGAACGATGAAATGTTGGTAATTGGCTGAAAGTTGCTGCATTATGGAAAGGATGTGAGATTACACGTGACAAAGAAGAATATATGCATGGATATTAGATAATCATAAATAGTGGAAGTCACGTAATCATTGGCGATATAGAAAAGGAATTTTTTCATTTCTGACATTAGAACGAAAACTTTATTTTTGCAGTTGACTGTGGCTTTGTTGTATTCAACTATCAGTGCTTGAAATTATTAATTGTTATTAAATCCTCAATTTTGAAAAGGAATTCGACTGTGGATTATGCACAGTTTTTTTTCTTTCTTTTTTTTTTTTTCTTTTTTTTTTTTTTTTCGTAAAAGGGTTGTTTTTGGTATGGCTTCGCTGGCTCTTGAGGGTGTTTTAGTTCCCAATTCAGAAGCAAAGTTTCGAAAGCCTACTTAGTGGCTCTTCTTACATCTGTTATACTTCATATGTTCAAACTTTTAACTATTAGTTTCGCTAGAATTTATAGAAAACTTTACTTTTATTTCATTTACTTAACAATAATTACAACGCATCTTGTCTGCATCATAATACAATCTGATTTAATGAAATCAATTTCATCCAGGAATGCTGCTATTCAATCTCAAAATTCTACACATGAATCGCGTTTAAAGTTTTAAATTGCACTTACGACTGAATAGTAATTTAGTCATAACCGTGTAAAATTAATAAGCATATTATCGTGATTATTGTTTTGGTTATTCAATGAGTGCATAACAGAATTTTCTATTGAAACTGAAACAATTTAAAAAAATATTATTTATTTTGAATAAATTAATAAAAGAAAATGGTCCGATATCCTAAAAGTACTTACAGAACAATTCATATAACATTTTGAAACAACTCAGTGTCGATTTATTGGCAAACAGCTTAATGAGTTATGTTGTTCATATCATCGTTCGTTTTTAATTCCTTTTTAACAGTTTTATCATGACAAATAATAAAATATTGCAGATATCTATCTAGAATATACAAAATTAAAAGTAAAATCATTACAGATACCCTTTCTAACATGCCAACGAGTCCAGGTCACTCGAACTAAAAAACTAGACATACCTGCTTCGTTTTCAATAAATTTATCTTGTCTGTGATGCTGTTCATCACACATTTTTTCTCTCCACCTTTTTTATTTTATCTATTTCTCAATTAAGCATTTTTACTTCTTTAACTTCCGCTTTAATCTATTAAACTTATCCATATATGCAAGCTGTGAGCTAATTTTCTCATCTTGATATCGTCCGGTTTTATACTTTGAGTACTTCCAAAATTTTTGAAATAATAACAAGTGGAAATGTTTGTTGGATAAATTTTCAGTAAATTCTGCGAATAAATAGAGGCAAGTTTTGTTGATGATGTATGGTTATAAAAAATAGATTACAACTAATATATAATGGTATGAGTTCCTATTGTTGAGGAAAATACGAGGGTGGATTAAATATAAACGAAACTTCTTTAATAACTAAATATTAAAATATTACTTACAAAAAATACGAAAACGTTATTTTTCTAAATTTTTTCCGTGAACTTCTACACAATTTTTCCAACGTTTTGGAAGTTTTGTGGCATAGAAAAAAGTAAGGCCGTGTAGTTAACCAATTGCGCACAAAATCTTCTACCATAAAAGAAAAACTGTCGCCTTCCACCAAGGCAAAGAATATATAATGTAAGCTTTGTCTCACTTATATATTCTTTGCCCAAGACATCTTTATAAGGGATCCAAACAAAATGGTAGTCCAAAGGCAAAGGTTCCGCACTATATGGAGAATATTTTACCGTTTCCTCGTTTAATACCTGTAACTTTTGTTACTGCTGCTTTTTGAGGTGTCGCATTGTGTTGTAAAAAGTGAACTTTGCTGTACGGAATGCAGGTTTTTCTTTTTATGGACAATACGACAGTAAAATTATTTCTGGTAAAAAAAAATCTAAGTGAGTTCGTTATATTCCGTGAGCACAAATGCGAATTGTCATCAATATTTTAAATTAAGCAAATTTTTTGAAATTTTTTCAAAATCGTTTTTTTCACCGTATCGGCTTTTAGGGAAATAAATCATCCTTCGTTCTGGTTTTCAATTCAGAGTCTACACTTATTAACCGTTTTATTATTTTTTTATGTCAATTTCATTAATATATTGCTTTAAATTACAGATAAAAATATTCGTTAACTTATCGATCAACTTCACGCACAATGTGATGCATGCACAAATTGTACTTAAAAAATCAGCCTGCTTGGTAAGCAAAAATACTAAATTATGGTTGTGAACTCAAAATTTTTTTTATAACAATATACCTTTAATTTTAAATGTTATTTTAAAATTGATTACTAGGTTAAAATATTTATGTTTACTTGTCTTATAGAATCACAAGGAAATGTTTGGACTTGGGTATAAGGCGTACAAGCTTGAGCTAACTTTTTTTTTGATACATATATTTTAAGGATATAGCAACAATGGTTGCGAACCAATCATTGGGGTCGGTGAGGGGCAGTGAACAGGGAGTTTGTCTAAAATAAAATTAATAGACATAAAATATTCTTTTACAATTATCAGAAACGGAAATATATTAAATGCACATTTTAACTTTCAAAATTAATTATTTATCTTTAGTTATCAGTGTCATAGAATTTCTTATGACATAATTTGAAGTGGTTGACACCTTCTTGCATTTAAAAAAAATTCTATTAAGTAGGCTTATTATTTTTATACGAATATTTTAAGCATATATTCAATATTTATGATGATTTTAAAAGTATTTATGGAAGTTTGTGTTTCATTATATTTGATAACATATAATTTCGTATTACATACTTTTTAGTAATAGCAAAAAATAAGACCATTTTGACTCATTATCAAGGTTCGCCAAGTGGGCCCACTTTGAAAAAACCCACCCGGGTTTTATCGGGTAGGCCCACCTTGAAAAAACCCACTTGGAACGATAAGTAGATTTTTTTCAAAAAAAAAATGTTTTTATTAAAACTGATTGTTGCACATTTAATTTTATATAATTTATTGTGCAGCATAAATTTGTCAAATAGAGTTGCAGGATTTATATGATAAGATTTTAATATTTGTAAAGTGAAAGAAACTCGAATCTATAATTTTATAGTACTATTGAAAACTTTAAGTGGTTTTTTTTTTCTTTCAAAAAGTAATATTTTAATGAGATTAAATCAAATAGAAATTTAAATAACATAGTCTGAAAAGATAAATTTTTCAAATATAGTTGCATGCTTTATATATTAATAAACAGGTTATTATTATTAATTCATATGCATAAAAAAATGGAATTTTTTTTTTTTACTAAGTGATACATTAACAAATTTAAACAGTTTTATTTTCTAGCTTTAAAAAAATATGCTAAAACTTTTTAAAATTATTTATCTAAAAATTAAATCATTTTCCTAGGGTTATTTATTTGAAAAAAATGGAGAAGTAACTGATACTCTTTATAATTATACGTAATTTTAATTTCACTTTATAGAAAAATATTATTTATCTTATGGAATGCAATACGTGTTCACTTAAACATATTAGGCAAACAGGTACTGATAGTTAAATAAACAAATTAATAGTCATAGATCAGCCAGACGATAACTCTGATATCGAAATTGTACATTTTCAAAAATATTCTTTTAAAGAGATTTAATATTCTTATTCTTTAATATATTGAAGATTTAAATTTAAGATAAGATATTTTTATTTGTAAATTAAAAACTTCGAACCCCTATGAGCTTAATGGGAAATTAAATGGAGAAGGCTACTCAGATTAAACAATGCGTGTATTTATAATAAACTGAACATTTTTAATAATAATTTTTCATGTAAACTGAGAGGATGCAGAGAAAAAAGAAAAGGTAAAAATAAATTTAATTTGGTTCTTTTTAAAACTTTGTGTCGCTTGGATGTTAATAAAAATAACATTAGAAAGATTAGGAGTTTCATTTTTAGTAATAAAATTCAGTGTTGAAATTGATGATTAAAGAACAAAATTACACGATTAAAGAGCGATGATTAAAGATAAAAATTATGAAATTTTCTACACCTGAGATTAAATACATTGTATTAGATCTTATTAAATTTAAACTTGAAATCAACAATTTTGAATTTTTAAATGTTGTTTCGAAAATTAAAAATAGAATTTATGTTAATTTTTTTTATAAAGATTTTGAAAGAGGTTCACTGTCTATAGCTGTTTATAGACTTATTGATTGTTTCGCAATTAAAGAGAAAGTATGGGTTTCTATTTGTTTTAAATATTGTGAGAATTTAAAGAAGAATTTGCAATTATAATTGCTATTGTAAAAATTTAATTAATTTAGAAGATTATTTATGTGACTGTTTATGTGAACTAAAGCATTGTAAGGATTTTGTAAACAAAAATTTTGAACACATTGTAACAGGTGACCTTAACTTAATCAAAAATGAAGATCTAAGATTTATTATAGGACTTGGGACTAAGTTTAGAAAAAGAAAAATATATAATTTAAATTTTATTCTTGCTTTCATTAGAAAAGATTTTGATTGTTTTATTGCGAAATGTTCTAGAAAATTTAATTGGCCTGTAGAGGGATTTAGTGAATGGAAATTTTGTGTTTAAATTAAATTTTTTGAACAATAACATACCATAACAGGGTTTTTATTTGAATTCTAACATTATTAAATCTATTAGGGAATTGAAATATAATCTTATTATTTGTGTTGTTAACAAAGCATCTTAAAAAATTTTACTTTATTTGCAAAAATTTTTTTAAACATTTAATGAGTAAAGAATATAACAATCATACTTTTGTCAAAATTAATATTTCTAAGAAAAAATGACAATAGAATTTTGGATCTTTCCAAGAAAATTGGTTTAAAAAAACAATAGAATTTCATTATCCTTATTTATTTCCAACAATTAAGTTCCACAAAAAGATTTGTACTTGCAGTACTAGATGTTAAAATTCTGTTTTTTAATTTTTTTTAAATATTTAAGCATCATTTTAAATAAAATTATTTCTAATGATGAACATTTTATTGCAAATAACAACCAAGACGTTATTAAACATTTAAATTACAGTAAAATTAATGGTATTCTTACATGTGATTTTGAAAATTTTTTTACGAGTATACCACACAATAATTTAAAGAATATTTGTTTAGAAATTTTTTATAAATATTTGATAAATGAAGATATTGTTAGGGAAGATTGAATCAATTTATGTAATATAAACATATTTGAAAATTATCTATTTAATGGTATATGTTTTTACAAACAAATTCAAGGTGTTTCAATGCGAAATTGTTATTTAAGTGCATTTGCTAATATTTTATTACATTTTTATGATCATAAATTTTTACAACAAAATTCATTAGTTGGGTTGAGATTTATTGATGATTTAATTATTTTTGATTGCAATGATTTTGATTTAATCATGAAATGATTTAATCAATATTTTTCCTAAAGAACTTAATTTAACAAAGACTAATTCTATATAATTAATAGCGCTAATTTTTTAGATCTTGAAATAAAACTTCATAACGAAAATTTTTCTTATAGGATTATACGATAAAAGAAGAGAATTTCAGTAAAATGTTAATAGTTTAACACATTTTAATTCCAACTTATACTATATATTATAATATTTTGATTGGTCAAATTCTTAGGTTTAAATTTATTTGTAATAGTAAAACAGATTTTTTTTAATCTATTAAGAACTTTAAAAGTACCTTAGGAAATAATAATTATTGTAATTATAATTTTTTAATTCAATGTATTTTAAAGAGGTTTAACTAATGTGACCGATATTAAAGCCCATATAAATAGGCCTATGCGGAGAAATTTAGGATTATTTGTTTCTGAAGAATATAGATGAATATTTTAATCAATGAATGTTTTTGCTCTCTTTTTCAAGTACCTTTTGACTTACTTTTTTTTGTGAATCATTAAATTTTCATTGCAATTTCATTTCAAAATTTGATTCTTTGATTGCATTTTCTTATTTAGTTTAGTTTAGTATTATGGGGCCTCGGGGTACAGTCAGTTTTTGGTTTAAACACTGACTGCAGAAAGGCGCAAAGCAGACAGTGTGTCCTCTGATGAAGTGCCGATTTTGCTAACATACATATATTTAGAATTTCGTTTTTGCTTGTTTTTTGTTTCTAACTTTTTATTTAAATTGTTTACATAAAACAAATTAGACTTTAGCTGCTTTTAGCGCTTTTCCATTTTGACTTATTATTAAGGTTTATTCTCTCCTTAAAACTTGTTGTTTTCATATAAATGTTCTTACGCATATGTTTGACATATATTCGAAAATCACAAGAGTTTGCACGCCTCTAATTCTTTTATCTGAGTAAAAAAAGAATTGCTAATGCCTCTTTCGCGGAAGGCCTCTGCCAGCACGCATGCTTGTAAAGTAATTTGAAAATTGCATAGACTGGGAAAATGTGCAGCACTGGCACGTTTTCCCACCCCATTCTTTTACATAAAACTTTAAAATCTTTCAGTTAGGACTTTCATTTTTAGGGGGGAGGGTAGCCGGTTAATCCAAAATACTGCCCATTCACCCTCTTCTAAAGCCGTTGCCTTCATTATCAACACCAGCCCATTTATGCGTGCGGTCATGAATATTTGATTTTTCCATGCTCAGGACATGGCTTGCCATTTATGACTCTCAGCACGGGGATTACCAGACCACTCAGTGTGTGCCCATATCGTTAGTTTAAACATTCGGGAATCAAAACGGGATCTTCCGATTGCTCGGATTTTTTTTTATTTGAAAAAAAAAATCCTCCTGGATATTATCCGGGAGAATATGATCTGGCATGCGTCCGAGGACCTAATCATGAGTCAACGTTTAATCTAGCTAAATCTGATTACGTCACATATTCGGCAATCTATTCGAAATCTTCCAACACCCTTACTCGATGGCCGGACTCCCTTTCCCCCCCCCCTCTCTTCTTCCGGACGATAAATGACGATGTCCGGACGCTGAAAAAGGAAAAAAAAATTTTCGCTGCTATAATCCTTTTAAAATTGAATGACTAAGGGTGGATTGAGAAAAAAGGCGGGCGTGTTTGACGACGTACCAGGGTCTTGGTTAACTCTAATCAAGACTTCCCTGACTAAAGACCTCAGATTTTGGCGTGAAATATTAAGGACTTGATTATAAAGTGAGATGATTGGTCGGAAAGGAAAAATCTCCGACGAGTACCCTCGTGGGCATTAATTGGATTACATTTCAAATTCTGCGACTCACATAAAGCCGCGTTGTTTTCTGGGCTGTCCATAAACTATGCGTCATCTTTCATGGCTTGATATGAATTAAAACCTTTATGCTTAGTATTATTGATAATGTGTGAGACCGAAATTTTCCGCTACATTAATTTTTTTTTCTAGAAAAACAATACTTATTAATTATTCCTTAGCGATGGAGCTTCAATTGTCTAAAATAAAATAGACTTCATCCTAGGCGTGAAAATAACCGCTTGCCACAGGGCGAGTCAACAAAAAAGTGGCAACTTTTATTATATAAGCTTTCTCTGTGCTATCTGTCCTTACTGTGGGAGCAACGTTGGCCCACCTAATATGGTGCCCCTGAAAGAGTGGCCAACAAATCTGCCCTTAGATGCCCAAGTGGGTCATTCTAAAAAAAAAGGTGGGCATTGGAAAATGAAAAAAATTATTATATAAGCTTCTGGTCACTTTTTCCCATCAATTGTTTCTCCTCCCTCTTTTTTCTGTAAGATTGATTAGTGACAAAAAAAAAAACTTCAATGCTGTAATAGACTCTGGAGAACAGAATTTTCAATAAAATCTTCACTGTCTTCATTCAAAATTTTGAACCTAAATCCATCAATTTATAGTGGATAAATTCATGTGGAAGAATTCCTTAACAATTCATATGTTTCAATGTATATGTTACTATGAATGACCGAAATTGGTGGTTGTTGACATCCACCTGGAAATGTTGACAATCACATAGTATAGTCGTTTTGGTAAATGTTCGAAATGTATACTAGGCCTAGTTAAGTGCCACTGCCCGGTACTCTGAACATTGATGTTTCTCCTTATCTATCCTCAGCAGATATTAAAATATGGAATAAATATAATAATATCAACGAATAAATTAATATAAAATCGAATGTAACAAATATTTTGAACATTCACTAAAGCGACTATGTGATTGTTGACATTCACCGGTAAAAGTCGACGTTCACTTTATTTCTGTCATTAGCGGTAACATATACATTAAATATATTTTGCGTTCCCAAGTATTTTTAATTTAAGTTCTTTAAAGTCAGTATGTTTAACTCGATTTTGACACGCATCATTTTTATTGATGAATTAACTTTTTAGAGCCGTGGATTATTTTTAATACTATATTTTTTTAAAATTTAATTTTATCCTAGTAAAAACAAAATTGAGCAAAACGTCCTTTAAATAGTCCTACCGAGTCTACCAGCCACTGGCTTCTAACTGAAAATATAGGTTTCTTGAATATTTATATCTTTATTATTTATTTTAGGTTACAAGCTTTTCAATTATAGGATTTATTTATTTATATGTCATTGCACATGTATTTTGTGAACTTAAGTCTCATAATAACTAATGTAATTTTTCTTTTTTAGGTAAGTTATGTGTTCATCTCCATTTGTGTTAAAAAGATTTAAAGTAAGAATTTTAATTTGCTTTTTTTCAAACGATATTTATATTTTGTTAATTTCAACGTTAATTTTCTCTCGATATCGGAAGTGCTATATTTTTCAGCATCATCAATTAGTTACTATTAATGCTTATAATTTGGGATATTTTGAGCATTATAAATAGTATTAATACGAATTTTGAAGTACTAAATGTAATAAATGTTTTTTTCAAACGATATTTATTTTTTGTTAATTTCAACGTTAATTCTCTCTCAATATCAGAATTGCTATATTTTTCAGTCTCATCAATTAGTTACCATTAATGCTTATAATTTGGAATGTTTTGAGCATTATAAATACTATTAATACTTCTTATAAATACTAATTTTGTTGTACTGAAACGGCATAATTAGTAAATAGCTAATACCAACATTTTTTCACGAAACAATTCACAATAGCATTAATGCAATACAGGTGGTTCTTTTAGTAGTGCGTAAAGACTGTATGATTGCCCGAGGAAATTGAGTGAAAGTAAAGGACTATTTTCATAAAAACTTTCATATTTCATCTCTTAATCAAAGAAGCTTTGGTATTTTTAATTCCGTCTTCCTCTTATCTGTGTCTCCAGATTTTGACAATTCATCAGATTTTGATCTGCTTTTCCCCTCTCAAAAATATTAATTTGTGACTCCTAATGTGTGTATAATTTTGACTTCAATTTTTACAAATATTCTAAAAATGTATAATGACTGTGATAAGGGTGCACCTTTATGTATGAAGCTAGAGGTGCGACTTTAGAATTTGAAATTAAAACTGATTGATTTGACAAGCTGTTATCAGATTAAAATCTTGATTTTAGGAATAGCGTTTGAATTTTTATTTCTTGACAAGTTCTGAAAAAGTATTTTGCAACGTCGCCAGCTGGAGCGCGATCAGCAATCTCACGAGGCAGGTTCTTGCATATGAAGCCATTTCAAATTTCGTAAATTAGAATAACATCGATCATATAATTTTTTTTCTCTGATTACAAATCACACGCTTCGGTTTTAAAGCCGTTTCTTTTTAAACTTATAAAATTACATGTTTTCAATCTCGCGTGTTTCGATACTTCTCAGACTGTTGCATAAAAAAACTGGATTGATCTTGAAGAATAGCCTCCAGAGACAAACATTTTATTTATTGGAAATATTAATGCCGTGGACCCTCTTGGAGGGAGGTAAAAAAAAAAGTTGAAAAACCTGTTGGGAGTACCCGGCGCTGAATGTTCGAAATTAGAAGCCAGAGGTTCCAACCATCCCTCCTTTCTTCATATCTATCCTAAGCTTACTTCTTTTGTTTCTGAACCGAAGGAAGTAAATTAGTCTATTAATCTTTTGCCATCCCCCATTCCAAGCAGTGGGTATTTTTCATCCTCCCTTCTTGGTGACAGTCCGGGTTCGGGTTCCCTGGGAGCGGAATAACCCGGGGCCACTGTCATCGCGTAATTCGCTGTTTGAGTTTTGTTTTTGCTGTTTCACGTGTTTCTCCTTATAATGAGATGGCTGTTACCCTCCCTGTTTCCCAAATCACTGGGAGGCAACGGGATGGGTAATGTTTGCGCTGTAGATGTTTCCTCGTCCGGAGAGTTGTAATAATTGTTCTCTGATCCATGCAAAGTGTATTTGGTCAGAACCACCCCGCCAATCGACTCTTCGGCAAACTCTTAATCTGCTGCCTTGAAACAAAAGGTCCTCTTGGAAATCCATTCCCTTCCCCCTTAGCGATTTAATTCATCATGAATTAGATGGAAAAGAATGAATGTTTAATACTTTTACGAACTAAAGTTTTCTTTGATTGCCCAGTTTGCTTTTCATTAACTTGTCCCAGCTTTGCAGAAGGGGTCTTCAACCTTCAATGATCTCTGAAAATCTCACGGGTCGCATGTCTGGTAGCTTATGTGATTTAGGTAAAGGAGCTCATTAACAGCCAATAAGTAACAAAGTTTTGGGTTTCTGACATTTTAATATTTTTTGATAATATAAAAACTTCATTTGTTTCAAAAGGATTAGGAAAACAAAAGAATTTTGAATCAGAAAACGTCTAATTACTAACGAAAACAAAAAAGGAAAATAAATAACGATGAAAAATGAAAATCGAAAATTCACAGTGGCAGAGAGAAGCAAACATGTGCAGATTGCATTTCCGCTCCATAGCTTTTTTCTTATTCACATCACATTACATTGAGAATCGGTGCCCATTTTCGAGTGACATGTTAACTTTTTCCACTTTAAATTTTGAAGCAAATTGATATTTTATATTATCAAGTATATCTTTCCACTTCAGTTACTTAGGATTACCCATTAAATGTTCGTGTTTTGTTAAAAATCAATTTGTGAAAAACAAAAAATAATGATGACACCACTGTGTAAAGAAATAGTTAAAAAAATAAAGTTAATAAAAACGTTACCTACTTACATTACAATGGACTTCGCTAGAAGTTTTTTCCTGGTGTTTCTTTGTTTTGCGACTGTCGTACAATTTTTGGTTTCAGAAAGTCCATGTCTTTTACGAGACAGTCGGTTCTTCTAAGGCGCCGTCCACCTCTTCGTCTTCGTTAAACAGAGCTGCAAGCAGACAGGTGTCACTGATGTTATCTTCCAGCATCTGATACTCAGATCTAACACATTCTTATTTATAAGAAAAAGTGTCTGCTCTTTCATTTTAAACAATGCGTGTTAGTAGTTAAAATTTATTTTTCACCGACCTTTATAATTGGGGATCTGAAATTGCACTTTGCTGTCGCTGTCTAAACTCCAGGACGTTTAGCACAAACAATCCTGGAGTTGTTGGGCAGACATACAATTTTTTTTCTTTCAATATTATAGATATATTTATTAGTGTTCGATGCGCAATTCCTGAAATAGGGTGATATTACGTTGAAAAATGAAACATCTTCAATGTTCTTATGGCTATTAATTTACAAATCGTGCCTCTGATTAGTTTTTATTTAGACGTAAGATTAAAATCATAAGATTTTGTCATAATTTGAATAAATAGGCTGTAAAAAATGATTTCTGCTTTTTTTTTATCTGTTTATTTTATAAAATTATTCATATCTGCCTTTGTCGAAGTCTTTTTTTTTTTCTTCTTTAGAACAAAAACAATTAGGGAAGAAAAAAAAATTCCCTGTGTGTTCAAAAATGGTTTGATGGCACGCAAACTTGGAACTCATACACGTGAACAGTTATGCATTCTGCTGCAAATGATTTGTGCATAGGGGAAACACTCATCCAGAAAATTGACTGCCCTTTTGAAATTGGGGGTCGTTGTGAGTGAGGTCGTGATCTATTTTTGCTCTAAAAGAATGTAATTTCATCCATGCATGAGGTTAATTCGTTTGAGGAACTTGTTTAAAAACATTTTTTCCGGAAATTTATAACTTCATTAGTCAGAACTCAGTTGAGTTGTTGTTTTTTTTTTTTTTAGCTTGGAAACATGTTTCCCTTCCCCCGCAATAATTTTAAATAAGCGTGTATTCTATATTTGATTTCTGTATGTATTTCGCTTCTTTTTCCAGAATGTCAAATGTTCTGTTTATCGAATGTTTGACAAATTTGAGTGATTAAACGTTCAGTTAGCTGAGTAATTATAATTTTTTCAATAAAGAAAAATTCAAATATCTTTTTATTTGCTTGTAATTTTAAATACACTGTTAAGAAAAAAATTGGTGTATAGTTGGCACCATTTTTAGTGTCGGGGTAAGCTAAAATTTTTCACAGTGCAGTTATATTTTTTATTTATTTTTTCACTGTTATAGTTTTATTTATTTCTTCCTTTTTGTTTGTTTGTTTACTGATTACACATATCTTTATGCGCATTAAAATCAATTTAATAACTTCATTGCGAAAGCATTTCGCTTTAAAAAAAATCACAATTGTTATTTTGTCATTTTTATATAATTTTTTAAACGATAGCTACAGTTCTATACTTAAAAATTTATTTAGCACACCTCAACACAAGAAAGTTGGCAATTATAAACCAAATTCTTTACTGTGTAGGAGTTCATCATTTTTTATTCAGTATTCGCGCTGGTTTCTTTTAGAACTTTTAATTATTCTGTTCACCGAATGCTCCGAAAATATAATTAAATATTTGGGTGTATAGGCTCAGGGAATGTAGCGCTATATCCTCCATCTACTAAAGAATTTCCGTAGTAAAAAAAAAAATCTAGCTTTAGAAAAGATTATTTATTGATATTTATATAAATTAAAATCAAGATAATTATATCCTCCACAACGCATAAATTATTTAAACAAATAAATAAATCGTAAGATAGACGAACGGTCATTATTATAAATTCCAATTTAATTTTTGTCAGCATTCTTTTTCTTCTAAAATTAATTTAGTTCATTGCCAGTGAAAAAAGTATTTCACGAGAAACTCAAATGTTGGCAAGATGGGTGTTGCTCCCCTCCCAAACAAGTGACCCCATAGAGATAATAGGGTACTAACTATCTCAACTCTGTGACCCAGGTTGGAATGGTTGGCAATCTGTATGCTGCTTCTTGCTGACAAAAAACCATGATTCTAGATGGATCATGTATAGTTTGTCCATATACAGAAAGAACTCCCCTCGGCACAAAGTCTATGACCATCAGCTGCTATGGAAGCAGAAAATAGTGCATTTGAGGGGAGCTTCCCCCTCCCCTAATTCTCTTTCTCTCACCGATCAGAGCAAAACCCGGTCTTAAATATTGACCCAACACCTCTACTTGAAATAGTTATATCCCATAACCATAGTCTCTGCCACTGCTTCAGACGAATGGTGAGGGGAGTTCTTTTCATTGACAGACTATAGTTACCTTTCGATCATACTAACCATGGGAGATTTATAGTTTGTCTACCGTAAAAACTCCCCGCCACAAAGTCTAAGGCCGTCTGCTGCTATGGAAATAAGAATAGCTCATTTCAAGAAGGGTAGCTTCTCTTCAATCTAGGGCTAACACAGGACCGGAGAAAAAGATTACCTTTCTCTCGCCGACCAGAGCCAAAACTTATCCTAAACAGTGACCCCACACCCCGACTTCAAATAATTATACCTCGTTACCATAGTCACTGCAACGGGTCCAGACGCATGGCTAGGGGAGTTCTTACTTTAGACAAACTATATTTTCCTTTGCGAAGCAAATACGGGTCAGTTTCACTCAAACAGTTTTCCCAGGTAAGCGAGTCAGTCCATATACATGTTCCGTGAGTTCTTTTGCCTTTGGAGTTCTTTTTTTTTATTGGGTTAAAAATTTATAAGCCTATGGTGTTGATGTAGTCGCATATTAGATATGGATCAAGTACCGTAAGTTTTAAGTAAAATTTTTCTAAATAACATTTATTTTCATTAACTTAAGTATTTTTCCGTCGAATTTTCTTACAGATATTTTCTCTTAAGGGGGGGGGATTTTTTCCCCCAACATAATATTTCTTACTAACAACTTTTTTAAATTGTTTCTCGCTTACAGCCTTCTCCTCAGTTTTAACTCTAGAAACGGTAGGTAGCAGCTCTATAATCGATCAACTCTTCTCCCTCCCTATTCCTCTGCCCCACTGATCGCCACTGCAACGTTCCAATCCCTTGAGGGATTTGAATCCCCCAGTATAAAAGCAGTCGACTATGTTGGCCGTATCTAGAAATACTTGTCGTGTTTCTGAATTCGTCACTACCGGCCGGCTATAGTAGGGGGGCGTTTGCCCGGGCACTCCTCCCCTCCCTCTTTGTCCTATCGATCTGAAGAAATAAGCGAGAGTGAACGTAATTGAATGGTATTGTAATAATGTCTCAACCCGCCTTCATCAAGTTAGAACAAGGGGCATATATACTCGATAACTGAGTGGTTCTACCCCCCTTGGAGACTTCAGGAGTTTTGTTTCCTGAGTATTTGTTGAAGCAATATCATTCCATAGTTACTGTAAGATGGACCGATATTTTTAGATGTCGTATCGTTAATGTTGTTTTTCGAAGGCTCCGTCGCAATAAGAAATGAAGCCTTTTTTTGCGAATAATATGCTATTTTTTTTTTAAAACTGCTGTTAGTTTGCAACTGTTGTTCATGACTGTGAGGTCAAGTTTAGCCTGCTTAAAGCCAGCGCTGTCTACGCTTATATTGAAAATGGCGCGAAACGCAAATATAAGGAAAAGCCACAGTTTTGTGAAATTGAAAAGCGTTTGTGGTCTAATTTTTTAATATTTAAAAACTTACTTCAATGCTGCATTACTTGGACTCACAAAAATGTGCGTCCCGTTTTGGACTGATCGTTAAGACACGGTTCCCAGCAGATCACCGAAGTTAAGCATCACTGGCTGCGGTCAGTGTGCGGGTGGGTGACCACTTGGATCAGTCTGCGTAGGGACCGAGGGTGTGCGGTATTGGTCCTCGTTAAACTGTTCTACCGTAAAGTGCTCGACTTCGCGTGCAGATCGTCGGGCTGCCGAAGCGGGGGTGCCATCCCCTCTGCTGAGGATCAAAATTGTGATGGCATGTCTTCGGATCATCCTCAGGTATGTTTCCCAGACCGTCGCCAATAGCCCATTGTGCAGCTCTAGTGCGACGTTAATGAACAGCGAACAGTGAGTGAACATAAAAATGTGCAAAAACTGAGAATACGGCAGGTGATTTTGATAATTTTCATGTAGGTGGAAAAATGTCTCCAAATTGGCGATTTTTAAAGAAAAAAAAAAGTTTAAAAACTTTTAAAATATCTAAGTTATTTGTCTGTTCTAAACCCCTGAAATTTCTTCACGGCAAGCTTATAACTATAGTTTAAAATCATCGCATTGGTTCAAGTGTATGGCACTTAAACTATGACTTTTTTATTTTCCTTGCCGACAGAACTTCGAAAAACAGCGTTAAGACTACAATATTCCATTTCTTATAATAAAATCTAATTAAACTACAGAACAAAAATTTATCAGCTGGAAATAAAAAATATGAAGTTTCAATTTTGAATCAAAAGGTGAAAAATTTGCTTTAAAATGGTTTTAAAGAAATATTGGATAAAATAAGGAATAGGTTAAATGCTCCGAAAGGTTTCTTTTTTTTTTCTTTTTTTTTCAATACACCTTGGACTTGTCTAAAACCGTACTTCATCAAATACTAATAACCATCTATAAATCGCCTACTTAGAATTGTACAGTACACCAAATAAAAAACTGACCACCCTGAATAACTTTTGATATGATGATCGGATCTTCACTTTTTAGAACTCAGTCTTCATGTTTTGAGGGGGTGATCTCAAATATACTAATTAAATTAGTGCAGACGATATTTTGACTCGCGAAATTAGACTCACAAACGTACTTTCTTTAAATAAACATACTTTTTTTATTCTTCTTTTTATAAGGGATTTGGATTTCTGACCCTCAAAACAAAGAAGCTGGCCTCAAAATATGGTATCAATAGTTTGATCAGGAGAGTAGTCCAAAGTTTGAAGCCATTAATGTTAATTTTACTTTTTACGTATTTCACCATATCTCGAGAACTTTTTTAAACGAATTCAGAAATTTTTGCGCAAATTTTAAAATTCGTTTTCCCAAAGATATTTCCATGCAAAATAAAACTTTTAAATAAATATTTGTTATTTTTTTATTTAATAATGATCAAAATAACTTTAAATTGTAAAATATACAAATTTTTCGTTTATTTATTATTGTTCATGTTTATTTTGATGGCGTATTGTAAGGTTAGGTAAATTTCCTTTTTTTATTTTTAGTTTTATTCTTTCAAGATTTCAAAAACTATTTCCTTCTAACATTTTTTTTTTTTTTTTTTTTTTTTTTTTTTTTTCACGACTAATTTTTCCTCTTTCCTCTTTCATTTGAGCCTCACATTTTTTTTGTACGCAAAGTGAAGAAAATATCAATAAAAAATTTTTTTTTAACGAATTGTAGGAAAGATTTTCTCTTCCCTGCAATGTAGAGGGTTCACTCTGTCTATGTAACCTCATAAAAAAAGAAAAAATAGTAAGAAATAAATAAAAAAAAATAATAAAAATAAATAAATACAAAATAATAAGAAATAAATAAAAAAATAACAATAAATAAATAAATAAAAACATAATTATTATCAGGTGATACATTCCAAATATCCAGATGATACAATGTTGAAAAAGAAATGGTTTCCTGAAAAATACGATTGAAGTTGATCTGAAAGTCGAATTACGGAAAATTAGTTTAATAAATTATTTGCCTTTAGAAAATGAAAGGGGAAAGAAAAGTGTAGTTAAAGTGTACCTTTCCCTCTAAAGTTCATATGACTTCAAATATAAAAACATATATTATAAAACGAAATTATACTTAATAGGATAAATATTTGATAACAATAAAAAAAAACTAATGATAAAATTGTTTGTTTATAACTTTTTTTCTTCTTAAATTAGGTAAAATTTCCAAATAATGGGTCAGTTCTCCGACATGGAACCCTTGCTGCTCGCTCCAAACGATTCTGACGATGCCGTTCGAAAACAAACTGAAAAGTTAAATGGGTTTTCAACTTAAGAGAGGAGATATTCCTTCCTTCACTTTTTCTTATAAACAAACGATTTTGTGTAGAATGCAAATGTTTTGAAAACAAAATCATCATTTTAATACGAAATATTCCCCATCCCTGCACTGACAATATTTTTTTACACATTTTCTTAAAAATAGAAATTCATAAATTTGGAAATTAGAATTTAGTGCATTTTGAGTAGAACAATCAAACCACATTTAGTAGGACTGTTTCCCTAAATTTTCAAAAATCCAGATTTGTATCGAACTACTCTTTTAAGATTTTAACTTGCTCGAACTACTCTTTTAAGATTTTGCTGCTCGCTCCAAACGATTCTGACGATGCCGTTCGAAAACAAACTGAAAAGTTAAATGGGTTTTCAACTTAAGAGAGGAGATATTCCTTCCTTCACTTTTTCTTATAAACAAACGATTTTGTGTAGAATGCAAATGTTTTGAAAACAAAATCATCATTTTAATACGAAATATTCCCCATCCCTGCACTGACAATATTTTTTTACACATTTTCTTAAAAATAGAAATTCATAAATTTGGAAATTAGAACTTAGTGCATTTTGAGTAGAACAATCAAACCACATTTAGTAGGACTGTTTCCCTAAATTTTCAAAAATCCAGATTTGTATCGAACTACTCTTTTACGATTTTAACTTTTTTATTGTGGTTAAATTTTCTGAAAGGAAATATTTAATATATTGATAAAAGAATTAGAATTAAATAAAGAATATTGATATCTCAACCGTTAAACGATTGTCTTCTCTAAAGTTGGAGAAATTTGGATATATATATATAAAATTTCTGATTAGGAAATTTGACATAAATAAATTAGGTTTTTAATATCAAAAAGTTCTTTTTTCTTAATGTCTCTCTCTGAATTAAACTCATAATGTCTTATAGTTGATGAATGATATTGTTTTATAGTTTTTTTTTCTATGCTCACCTGCTGTTACAAATGAAATTTATGTTCTATGAGTTCGATTCGTGATTAACTAGGTCACGGTCGAAAATTAAGCTACACTAATAACAATAGTCAATCAAAAGGAGGTATCAATCAAAACATGAAGTCCCTTTTTAAAATTCCAAAATGTAGTTAGTCTTGCTTTTTTTCGTTTAGTTAAATAGTAATTATTATTATTTGTGCCGAATGGCGCCCCTTAACCTTCACATTTTTTTAATTAAATTTCCGCATCGATAATTATTTACTATTAAAGAACGATTTGTTTATGTCTGAAAAGTTTTTGCAATTTTGAGTTACACGTATCATTGCCATTGAATCGTTTACTTTAAATTACAAGTTTTCTTTGTCCGTGTTTCTTATTAGTTATGTTTTGTTTGTCACTTTCCCTTTTTTGCTTTCTTTTTTTGACATTTGGTGACAATTTCTAATTATTTTAAATTCCAACTATTTTTTCTGTCATAATTATGTCAATACAGCTCTGAAACTTGAATTTTTGGAACAGTAAGTTTTTGTTATATTTGATTTTTAGAGAAATATCTGCTTTTCTGCTCTTTATACATTAATAGAATTATTCAAACCATTAATCTCCGTTAGTTTAAACATTAATAAAAGTAGATTTTAAAAATCCGAAAGTAGAAAAGTGTACAGTATTAAATAATATTTTAAAAATTACTAGCAACATAAGTGAGTTACTTTGAAGTTTTTAGGGGGAAAAAAACGTGTAGAAGTTCTAAAAGCAATGAAATGCCATCTATCTTATTTAATAAAGCGACGCCTTTATTTTACACTTTTTTTAAAGGTATCGTGGTACTGATTGATACTGATTCATCAAAATTTTGCTAAGAAAAAAAAAAAAAATTCTAAAAAACGAAAATAAAAAATTAAACCTAGATCAGGTAGACCTCTTAGGTACTAGTTTCCTGTTATAGGTTTTTATCAGTTTGAAACTCAATAGTTTGTTTCTAATTAAATGCATTTTTCCCTCTAAAATTCAATTTCGTTACGTCCAAAATATAACTGTAATAGTTAAGGAATTCTATTTAGCTTCCACTTCTAAATAAATAACTTGACAGACTGTGGAAAAACGAATTACTGCTTTTTGAGAGGATGTCTTATTTTTAGGCTGATATATTGCCCTTCGAAAAAATCTTTGGTTTCGTTATCTCGTTTGACCCAACCTTCTTGTTAAACCCAGCAGTTTGTGTCGCTTTTTGAAGTTAAAAGAGAAGAAAAAAAAAGCTTCTTAAAATTTTTTGTTGCCTGGATTTCCAACAATTTGGTATCTGCAGCCTGAAAATGATGTGTTTAGTGCTGTCTTGGATGCCTCCTGAAGATATCAAACCGTTTCGAACGTTTTTGTTTTTATTCTCCTTCATATGTTTATCGTCTGCTTTCGTTCACATATGACAGGTTCCGTAGATGTCGTTTGATGCACCTTCTTCACGAAAGACAGTAATGATAGTCTGATAGGGGAAAAAAAATAGTTTGCTTTCGATGCCATTCTTAAAGAAATAAAATTTTTTAAAGGTATCGTCATACACTAAACCAATTTTGAAATAAATAGGTGATCTCTAGAAAAATAATAATTTGAAATGACGCTATCACTCATTTTTAAATTATTAGTTTGGGACTTTTCGTAGGAAAGAATTGTAAGAATGATAATTTAATTTATTTAAAATCTATGAGATGTTCTTAAATTACAATGTTTACGTTTTCAAATTTTTGATTTTAGGATATACGTTTATATTTTAAAATTACATATAATAAAAACATGTTTACTTGGCGATTTACAGTAAAAAGGATCTAAATAAATAAAGCTAGGCATAATAAAGAAGCAAGTCGGGACGTTATGAAATATAAAAATGTGCTTTGATAGAACTCTGTAAAATCATAATTTTATGAAAGTAAAACTGTGTGCTTTTTATAATTTGCATTTATTTTTTAAAATTATTATTAAATAATGTCTTCTATTACCAGCGTTTTTTAGTTTTTTATTTGTTAAATAAATTCACAAATACTTAATTAATTACAATTTTCCATTAAATAATTGTAAGCTCCATGTTAAAAAAAATCGTAAGTTCAGTGTAAATAATTAAATAATTTGAGCTATATAACAATCTGCAGTGCCATTTAATTTCGTATTTACTCTATTACAGCGGTTGCACAATTTTTTCGGCTACGGAAAGCTAAATAACCCTTCTTTCGGCGGAATTACGACTTTAAAAATAAAATTTATTAAGGTAATTGTGAACATTGTAACCTAAAAAAGACTAATTTTGAAATATTTAATTAGAGGAATGAAGATTTTTCATCGTCTTATCACTAATTAGGTTTTATTACTAATTATCTTAAATTAGGTTTTATGTCCGACAATTAAAAATGCAGTCTTTGTGCTATATATCTAGTCAAAGTTATGAATTTGTTTTTGGTATATATACATAAGTTGAAAAGAAATGAAATAAGTCGAATTATGGTTTATTTTGAAACGAAAACTTAAAAGAACTGCATAAACGTTGAAAATGGTTTTAAGGAAAACATTTTTCTTTATTAAAGTATTTAGTTATTTTAATTTGATTTGAAAAGCGCGATAGGAAATACTAGTGCAATATTTTAAAATTGCTTGTTCTTTTCATATTTTTTTCAATATATTGTTATTAGAAATAATTTTTTTTTCTTCAAAAATGCCATTTCTATTTCATTGGCTAATTTCATATAGGCAACCGAAAGATTAAATAAATTATGAATTACAGGTTGAATCTAAATATTAACGAAGGTTTCAAAACTCATCACTAGTTATAACTTACAGAACCCCCATTAACTTTTCCACGGAATCCCAGGGTTCCGCGGAACTCCATTTGGGAACCCCTGCTATTTGACGATATTCTGGTTCAAAACGGATATCTAGTTTTGAATAAAAAAGTGGATTCAATTAAATACCTTCAAACATTTGCGTCGTATATTTAATTGAACCTTACATTAAATATATTTATATGGTTTAAAGACTTCATATCAAAACTTAACGTTGTATGGGACATTTGGATTCAACGTTGTGCGGATATTTGAGAGTATATTTTACATTTTTATTGAATACTTTTTTATTCAGATCCGTAATATTATACTATGCTGGGCACAATAGCCTCATTGTTTACTGGAAAACTGTTGGAATTAATAAAACTGTATTAGAGAAGGAAATTATATCTTAAACACACATTTTATACAAAAATGATATTTTGGACTGAGCCAATATTTTTTGAAAAAATATTTTGAGGGTTTATATATTTTTCAATTGCATACATCTCTGCTATGATTGTGTAGGAAATTATGGTTATAACATTCTCATTTCCAGAAAAGGGTTAGATCCAATGCGTCCCAATTTGATGAGCGCTAGTTCGTTGAAAAGATACTGTTAAAACCGTTAAAATTTGATTGTGACAGTAACAATTTTCGTCAAAAGAAATTAGCGAGGTAATGTTTAGGCAATGTAAATTTTTTATATAATTAGTTTTATTGTAAAACAATCTGGATTAGTCTTTTTTTTTTTTTCATTATCAATTATTCATTAATGCCAATATTTATATTTTTCAGTATCTAAAGTAAATTTCTTAAATATTTGTTGTAATTTTATAAATTAGTTACTGTCTAGCAATTTAATAAACTTCAACAATTTGCATATTTTAATGTAACCATGTTTTTCAAGGTTTTATAAAAAAAATTATTTTTAATTCGCAATTATCCTAATTAATCTTTTTTTCCCCCTTCAATAAGTTTGTTTTAGTGCTTTATAAACGATTTTGGCTTTTTTTTTTTTGTTTTTTTTTTTTTTTATCAGTTATTCAAAATTTATTAGCAACTTTCTCAAAATATTCTATATAATTTCTGGTTCCTTTTCCCCATAAAATATCTGTTATTTAGTGCAATTTAATCCTGTACCTTGTTTAGTAAGTTTACAACATCTAGCATTATTTTAAAATAACCCTGTAGTTTCGAGATTTTTTTTTATTACTTTCGCATTTGCTCTACATACATATGAGAAGAAACACGATATTATCTCATCAAGTTTATTATATATAATTACTTTCCTCTACAAACAATAATAACAATCGAAAAGATATCCGCATTACTAACACAGTGCAAAATAAATAATAAAGCCTTCATTGCGTAATGGTTTAATAACCTGGTATAGATATCATTTGTTCGCTCCTTGTAATACATGAACTTAATGAAATTCGTCACGAAAAACAAACAATCTCTGAATAAAAATAATAATAAAAAAAAATCACCTTGGCTACAATGTAGTCGGCCCTTTCACCATTCTTTAATCATATATTTAACGAAAGAACATTCTCAGTTTTATACTCCAGACATAGACTAAAGCGATGAGGTGTCAAATAAAGAAAGAAGAAAAAAGGCACCTCATTATTATGCCTGTCCTCACCCATTCCGAATTAAATATCATTTTGGCGAATCTTTCTGTGTGCTTTTTGACGTTGTCTGGCTATCGGGGCCAAGAATGATAGGTGGAGAGGAAAGTGACCTTGAAAAGTCGTGGATTTAATTAGAGATCGCTTTTTGTGGAACATGTTATATCATTTCAGCGAATATTTCCCTGCATTTGAATTGTATTTTTATGATTCCATTTGCATCCAAAATTAATTTGGATGTTTCTTAGTTGGATTGTTTGTTTTGGGGTCTCTTTGTCAGATTAATGGATCTTTCTGTGGCTTTTTAACGGTGGGGCGTCCCATTTCTGTCCTAATATTTGTCTTTGTGTCTAATGCTGCCATTTTTTTTTTCTTCTTACTGTTTCATTTCTTATTTTTTTGGAGAAAAGAAAATGAGTTTCATATTTGGTCATTTATTAGGTGGAACTTTTTTTTTTCTTTCGCCGAGAGATAAATGATTTTTTATTCCTAACTTTTCTTCTTTTGGATTTCTTCCATTTCTATCTTTCATATTTTGTGGGCTGTTAAATAAATGGAGTATTTTCTTTTCTCTTTACTTTTTTTTTTTATAAAAAATCTTCCACTCTTTGATAGAAATTGGCAATTTTTTAGCGACTCTGTGCGATTTTTATTCAGCAATTATTAACTTTCGCACTATTCTACATTTATTTATTTGTTTCTGTCAATCAACGAAGTTGATGTACGATTTATTTGTGTTTTTCTTCGTAATCCCCGTTTCAACTCATCTTGTTTTAAGCCTTTGATTTTGAATAGGAAGAAGAATGAGTAATTTAATTATAAAAAAGAATAATAACCTAGGATGATATTAAGAGAGAATAATAAATAAGTAATGGTGGTAAATACTGTTAAATGAGGATTAAACAAGCAGTTTACACAGATACATACTGTTATAACTTTTGTTAATTTTATGCCCAGTGTATCAGGATTTTTCTTTTTATTGAGTAATCACTTCATGTAATTTTTCTGTCTATTGAGAAGGCACAAAAGAGCAAGATGGCTATTTTTTTTATAAAATGAAAAATAAACACGTTTTAAATACCATCTGATTTTTAATTAGAGATGTACACACACAAGAAAATAAGTTTTCTCTAAATTTCCTCCCAAAAATGCAGTAAAAAAGGTAGGTTAAAATTTGGATAAACATTAACAAAGCAAAAAATTTAATCTAGCGAAAATATATTGAACACAGGGATGAGATTTTTCCGCTTTTTAGCTGATTTCCGCTTTCTTCACTTTTATCACTTGAATTTCAGCTTTTTTATCAAATATTCAGATTTTTCTAAAATTTCACTTTTTTTTTCATAAGTATTCCGCTTTTTCAGAAAATTCACCGATTTTCAAAGAGAAACGGAAAATTCAAACTACATAGCTACCAATCCTTTCTCATTTTTACTTATTTTACCTATTTTCTCCCCTTTTACTCGCAGCAGATAAGATTTTCCGAATTTTTTACCCGCCCTCCAGTTAGATCCGATTTTTGTAGTTCAAACGAAACTGCTTCTGACAAGCCTTTTAGAGGTCCCAAGCCTGGAATATGCTAATATCTCGATTCTTATTCACACTATTTTAATATCAAACATACCTTTTTCATATTTGCGTGTTGCGATTCTGATTCACGCGATTTGAATATTGTACCTTGCGATTCTTATTTACGAGATTTAAAAATCCGATATTGTGATTCGTATTTACACCATTTTAAAAACCTATGTAGCGATTCGTATTCACGCAAGTTTAAAATTCAATGTCTTGATTTGCTCATGCGGCTTATAATATCAAACACTGATTTTCGTATTTATACGTGATTTTAAAATAAGGCATTTGGATTTGCATTCTAAAAATTATGCATCATGATTCTTATTTATGCAATCTAAAAGTTACACATCACGATTCGTATTTACGCGATCTAAAAATTATCAATCGTGATTTGTATTTACACATTTAAAAAATTCTATATCGCAGTTTGTATTTTCACATTTTCAAAATCGTATATCTAGTTTCATATTCATGTGATTTCAAAATCCATAATTGTTATTCATATTCGCGCAATTTTAAGATCAACTATCGTGATTCTTGTAAGAAGTAAATTTATTTTTTAATTAGTTACTATAAAGGTGGCTGTTTTTCTAACGACGATTATTAGTATATGTAAGTGTTACAACATCAGAGAAACTGGAAGGGAATATATTGAAAACTTACATTCTGTGCTTGCAAGGAAGAAAAAATAGGATTTGTCACAAGATGTTTGAAGATGGACTAACGACTAAATATAGCAAACATAAAAGATATAGCAAACAAAAGCAATCACTTAAAAAGGGATTTAATTATTATTTTTTTTGGAAAAATAGTTAATTAACTCATCATCAAAATTTTATTTATAATTGCTGTTATTTATGCTATAAAATACAAAATTCTTATCAAATAAAAAACAATTATCTAAACAGTTGCTGATTGTCATGTAATTTTCAAACTAAGATAGCAATTTTAGTATGTTAAGGAGTTAATATATATTTCTACTTCACTGTTATTGATATGTTTCAAAGGGCTCTAGTTAGATTAGACTATAATATGAACATAATGATTCGGTCCATTGTTAAAGTTTTTTTTTTTCCAATATAATTTAAAAAGTAATATTACTGATATATTTGCTATAAATCACATAACAGTATTTATTAAAAGAAATGAAGTATTAATGTATATTCTCAGTAGTTTTAATTTGCTAAACCAGGTAGTTTTTCAAGTAACAATTATCTCTTATGTGAACTGAGGAAAAATATAATTTCCAGCTTTATTTTCTCATATGGTAATTTTTATTTTCACTAAATGTTAAGTATCAATGTAATCATTTATATAATAATAGATTAGTACATAATTGTATGTCAACACATTATTTATAACCTTAAACTGTCTGGAATTTATTATTAAAGGGTTGCGCTTGCGTAAAATTTACTAACGTGCAAATTCAGCTTTTTTGCCTTTCGGCTAATCTCATCCCTGTGAACAATATATTTTAAATTATTGTTCAGTTTAATTTCTATTAACAAAGTTAGATTTTTCACTTACTGAAAGGTAAGTATAATTTATTAGCCTTTTTTTTCTAGATTTTTTTAGCTACAAAAAAAAACAAGTAATGTGTTTTTCAATTAATTTTTTTAAATTAAATTTCGGGTGCGTCCAGCATCATTTAAAATTCATTGTTTTGATTTTGTGTAAATCTATGGTCTATCACACTGGCTGCAAAAATGAACTCTTATCTCCCGCTACGATATTGTGCCGGGAAAAAAAAAATCGTGATGGCGACAAGACTGAGTTGTTCGCCAAAAGCAATTTATACTCTAAATGGTAAAAAATGTTACGTCTTTACTTGTTTTACTCATTATGAAGTAAAAATATATTGCATTTATTTATTTTTTTAATAATAATGCAATTTACATTTCTTAAAACCTATCTCTCTCTCTCTTTTTTTTTAATGATTCTAGAAGCACATCATTAGCTCATAGGATTTTTGATTTATAAATTCTTTACAAATTATTTTTAGACATTCATTCCTTTTAAATTGTACAATAATGACAGCATAAATAAAGTATCCAGCTAATGATGCAGCCTTTTTTTTATTATTATTATAACGCTGGATTAATAAAGACAGGCAAAGCAGGATTAATAATTAATAAAGAAAGGATTAATAATAACGCAGGATTTTTTTTTTTAAGTTTTTTTTTTTGTTGCTTTTTTTGCAATGACAAGTTAAAAAAAAGTTAGTTGGAATTTTTTAATAATTATTTCATTTGTATTCAGCAAATATTTTAATAAATACAGTTATAATAATACTTTTTTTTAAATTCTATATTATTTTAAATTTTGTTCTTTTTTTTCTAGATTTTAGTTATAATTTAAAATTTTAAACTACCAACGTAGAGTAGCGTGTAAAAGTACGTAAATGCTTGGAATGAACTACTCGATTATACTCGGTAAAGATTTAGTATTTATAGGGGAGAGTGGGGTCAATTGTAACATTTTTAACTTAACTATTTTTAACTAACAAAAAATCCAATGCATTATTAGTATTAATTGACAGACGAGTAAAGTAGACTATCCTCTACTAGAAAAAAAAATACTTTCTTTTAAATGTTATTATATTAGTTATTAACAATTTTTTACAGTCGTGCACTTGTTACAATTGTCCCCACTTACGGGGTCAATTGTAACAGTTCATACTAAATTCAGCTAAGACATAGTTAATTATACATATTATCATAGTTGTGATATATTTTTTTATTGATCAAAATAGTAGTGATATTTTACGAGTAAAAATAATAATGAGCAGTGACCTAAAGGGTTAAACTTTTAACTTTAAGGGGTTAAAAAATTTAATTTATGCTGTGAAAGGTGACAAAAAAAATAATGCACATGCAACATAATATAAATGATATAGGAAACTATTGGTGGCTCTTAAAGAGTTAAAAGTAATGGTTTGTAAACATAAGATTATTTATTTTCAGCTGTTACAATCGTCCCCAAGACGCCATTTCAGCTTCATTTGTTAAAAACAATACTAGTTAATTAACAAAACTATTTTTTTTATTGAAGTGTTAATTAAGGTGTCCACTTACATATTCGGTTAATAATTTTTATTTGTTTCAACAAAATTACTTTGTTACAATATAATATTCTAATACCAAAAAAAGTACTTACCTAGCGTGAAAATATCTTTTGTGATGTAACTCTTTCAAAAGTACATAAAAATGGTTGCCAGCAGGGGGGGGGTGTACATGGAGATTTATTAAATACACCTTGTGCGCCACCTAGGAACCAAATCTAGAACCCGACACTCGAAATTTTTGCTCTGTTACAATCGTACCCTGTTACAATTGATCCCACTCTCCCCTACTCTTCTGAAAAAGCGGAGTATAAATACTGAAATGGGTTCACTAAATAAAATTCTATTTAGTGAACAAAAAAGAAGAAAACATTGGTAAGTCGTATACATCTGTAAAAAGCTATGTCCATATTTTGTATTATTTATGGGAATGTCAGAGAAAATCTTTTTTTTTTTTGTTAAAAATTTATTGCCAACAAAAATACAGTATAATCTTACGGGATTGCCTATGTTACTGGTGTGAAAAGTTGGCCGCTATTTCTAATTTTTCAACAAATTAATTTTTCAAGAGATAAAAAAAAAATTAAAAACACATTTAATTTACTGAAATAATAATTAAAATAAATCACAAACAGTATAAGACTTAATCCACTAGAATACTGATCCCAATAATGATCACTTTTTATTTTAAATGGCATTAATTTGTGTTTTTCTTCAGTCCTGCGTTCCGCCGTCATATTTTATCTGTTTCAGAAAATAACTAAAATGCTTATAATAAATTTCTTCTTCTTTGTCAGCGCAACAGCCCCTTGCTGGCCTTGGCTGCCTCAACAGCTGACAAACGCCTATCCATGGCAACTTCCCTTCCAATTATTTAATAAATTGAGTTTACTTTAAAATCGTTTCAAATTTTATAAAAATATGAACATATTAGTAACGCATGGCAAAATTATCTACCCTTGCTTGAGAAATTTTTTGTCTGACTTATTTCATCCAACAGATGAGCAGCCCTCAGGATTTTTCGAATTTATTGCTGTATGGCCCTCTTGTGCTCTTAAATAAGCTAAATAATGAATGCAGGCTATTTTTGAAATTAAAAAATCAAATTAAAATTCAGACGAAAAAATACTTTTTTTTCGCAGATTCGAATTTTTGATTTTTGAGGTATGAAACAGTGTTGTTGTTGATGTTTTTAATATCACCTGCCAATACCAGCAAGCCTACTTGATGAAACCAAGCAAATTTAAGGCAGAGGGTGCGTTTCTTTTTTTTCAGTGGTGCCATCTACGGCCAAGAATAAGACTGCCGCAACACACACGTCACAGCCTGTTTATAAGGCGGACTCATTCATATATCCATTCATTCATCTACAGATCGTAATTTTGACCTGAACCAGAGAACGATCAATCTCCAATTCAGTACCCTCAGAGGTATTGATTTGTTATGTGAACATGAAGTACTTTGTGACCTGACAGATTTAACATGCACCAAACACCATTTACTACTCGGGGGAGTCTTCGAACGGCAGGGAACGAACTCACGACCTCTTGGACATAGGTTTAACGCCGTACCAACCAGGCTAATCTGGACTTACGAAACAGTTCAAGTGTTAAGTGTCAGAAAAGTAGTAAAATGAATCGTTATTTTAAAAAAACGACAACTGTTAAATTTTTAATTTTTTTTTTTTTTATATATATATTTTCGAAATTCTATATACTACAATAATTTTCTTGAAGGAATTAATGTGAATAGAATATCCCTTCTAAAAATATTTTACTCTTTGGGTAATCTACCATTCCGATTTCCATTGAAAATTCCATTATTATTTTCGCCTCAGTAATTCCTATGTATCGTTAAAAATACCAATGAATTCGTTCAATACTTTGACGCTTACGTTCCGAACGAATCAGAAGCAATAATTTTTATCTTTGACGTCTTGCGACTGCTTTGTTTGCTCATTACCCGGCCATTGTTCTTTATATCTCTTACCTTTTTTTTTATTAGAAATTATTAGTTAACATTTCTTTATCTTTTCTCGCATTTGGACCCGTTTTGTGGGTGGATAGTGAGAAAAAGTTATGGAAAATATTCTTTCCGTGGGAAAGAAAATTTTCTATGAATTGTTCTGAAAGCGTAGGTAATCTCTGGAAGAGAGAGAGAGAAAGTGGGAGGGGGTAGTCTTCCGCATGGAAAGAACTTTGCTGTAGTTTAAAGATTCGAAAGTAATTCTTCTCTTCCCATCCGAATCTAAAATGGTTCCGGAATTTTTATTTGTGCGTATTGCATTTATTTCCTATAGATGACCTGTCCCACATGGTATAAAAGCGGAAGACCATGGCCTAGAAGCAAAACTCTTTGGCTAGTAGGTGCAACTATTTTGATATATTTTGACATACAATTTCATGGTTAGGGTGTTTGAACGATTTATGCTAGTTATTTTCCCTCGCTGGAGTTAAAAAGTTTTAACCGATTTCGGTATCATAAAGAATTCCACAAAAAAAAAAAAGACAAGGCAAGATTATTACAGGGATCCTACAGATATTAAGTGAGCACGTATTTGGCAATTTTAAACTCTCCTCCCCACTTACTAGCGAAAATAAAAAAAATTGCGAACATCCTTTCGATGCCTAGGCAGGAATGCCTTTACAACCTCCTTGCTTTAACTTTAGTAATCTTAGTTTTCAGAATTTTAAGATTAAATTTAAATAAGAGAATGTTATTTAGCATAAAACAAAATGCACGCTTTAATAAATGTATAAAGTTTTAAAACTCATCGAGGAAATTTTTTTAAAAACTTTTTCCCTAGTTTAACTTTTATTTTAGAAGGAGATGTCTTATTTTATAATAAAAAACGACAATTTAGAAAACAAAAAAATACTCTAAAAATTTTAGAGAAATACTTTATTAACTGAAATCTCTTTGAATTTTTATGATATTCAAACCAAAATTTTTTCATTAGTCTTTATGCAATTGATTATAAAATTTTGAGGAAATTTTTTTTTTTAATATTTTTGATCACATGTTTATAAAGTTACCATTTCAAATATCCATATGTTGCCTTTTTTTGTTGCTTTTTTTAATCAATTATAAAATACTCTATAATTTATTTTGTTTATTTTACTGTTTGGGTTATAACTTAGAAACGTGCGGTATGAATTGATTATTTTATGATAGATTAAAATTTAATGATCGTGTTGCAGTTTTCCATTGTACAATTTTATTTGCCGGTCAATCACAAGTTAGGATCCAGTTTTCCCACATTAATTTTCATATTATTTTGGTTATCATCAGCATAAAATTATCCTGTAAAATATTTTTGTATGGTCCAAGTTATATTTTTGCCCAAGTTAGCGTCACTTCACTTACCTGTCCACTGGAAATCCATCAATGATCAATTAGTTCGATAGCAACCAATGGAATTTCTAAGATGGAAATACATATCGTCCGATAGAAACATTGCAAATAACTTGTTGCCATTCATAACCACAAAATCGCATCAATTGATCTATTTATTTCAGTCAAGGATGTAGTTCAGCCTCTGTCTTCTACATCTCTATTCTGCTATGCTATTATTCGCGATCGCAACGCTCGAGTACGCCGTCTAGCGGGAGACTGTAAATATCAGACATTAATTTATCACGTTTTCATTTAGTTCCATCAAAGCCATTGACTGAATCAGACGCCATTTTTTAGCAGCAAATAAGAAACAATATTTCCCTAAGGAAAAGGCCGAAGTACTTGAAAAAAATCTCCAGAATATTAGTAAATCTTTCAGGAACAGAACACGCCAAACATTTGAAGAGAAATTAATCAATAATTTTTAATTTCTATTATCAACAAACTTGCAACTGATGACTTCCGATTTCGGATACTGTTACAGATGTGTGTATTAAGGTAAAATGCATTTCTTCTGTCTTCAATTCATTACGAATTAAAGTGAAGTCAACATTGCTTTCGTCATTCCAGTGAATAGATATGAATTCAGAACATACAGAATTGTAATAGTTATAGCATATTCTTCTTCGTTATAGAATAGTATATATTTCTGTATCCATATGCGGAAAACAACAATAAAAAATTATCCAAGTTACTTGAAATAGTGCCATTTGTGCTGATTCTTAATTAATTTTAATCGTTTTCTTTAGTTTTGAAAGAATAAGTTCAACTAGAATTCAGCTATTCTGTCTTTAGCTACATATTCAAATTCATATCAATTATAAAATTTTACTGTGTAGTATGTTATCTAAAAGTAATGAAGGGATAAACTATGCATATATTATTTGAGAATAAAGTTTTCAAACAAGGAACTTATCATTTTGGAATTCTCCGGGAATTATAAATCAGGTAAGTGCAATGATTTTTACAATAAAAAATTTGCTTGTAAATATTTTTTTTTTTCATTTGATGTTGGTTCTCTACAGAATGGTTTTTTACGTCTGATTAAGAACTATAAGAATAATAAAAAAAGAAATAATATGAAAGTTTTTATTTCAATGTAAAGAATTCTTAAAATCGTTTTTTTATCCTAAGAATTCTTTATTTTCCGTTTTTTAGTTTATAATTTTTTGATAAAAATTGTTCTCAAAATACTTTTTCTGAAAAATTAAATGGTATAACATTATGTGTTTATGTATACTTCTTGTATATTCCAATGTTTGAAGTAATATGATTCAGAAAAGTATGGAATAAAAATTCGGTACTTACTTATTAACGCCACCGCCGCTACAGATTTGGCGGTTTTTAAGTGCCGCCAATCTACACTTAAAATTTTTGCGACAATTCATAAAATAAAACACTTTATTTAAAATCAAAATAGTCAATCGGATTTCGGTGGAAAATGAGCCGATATAGAGTTTAGCATAGATTCAAAACAATCATATCGCCATATGAACTATGATAAATAAGATTCCAAATGAAATAACATTTCCAAAACGTACGTTTACCAAGATAAAGTTTTATGTTGTGGGAATTGGTACATTTTCGTTTTTTCGGTAAAATATTTCCCTCCTGAAAAAATAAAATTGCTTCTTGTTTTGTTTTTGGCAAATCCCAAAGACGAATTTTCGTAGCACTAAAAATGGCGACAAAAAAGAATTGTTTTTTTTTGTTTTTGTTTCGTCCGCATTCTTTATTTTACGTTTCTTAGTTTCTAAATAATAATTTTTATTGAAACTTGAAATTTTTTGATAAAAATTGTTGTCAAAAAACTTTGCTTACAAAATTAAATTTCATAAAATTATGAGGCTTATGTATACTTTTTGTTCATTTTAATTTTTGAAGTAATATGATTCTTAAAACTATAGAATGTAAAGTTTAAATGGGCCTTTCATGTTATATCATTAAATTTAGTAATACTATTTCTCGGGAAATTAGGTTTTAACTCTTATAAGAAATATACATATTTTTTCTGTTAATGTACAAATATTTTTCCGATGCGTTTTGGATATTCCTTCTCTAATAAAAAGAGATACCATTTAGTTTTCGTTTGCAGAAGAAAGAATATCAAGCATTTTTCTTTTTTAAATTTAATTAGCCACAATAAAGAAGGAACGTTGCAATGCTACACGCTACATTAACGACGTCTCCAGAGTAACTGAATGACGGTTCATATAGAAATCGCAGGTAAGCGGCTCACACAACAACGCCCCCTATAGTTCGTTGCGATCGCGAATTACGTTTTTAACTTCGATTATTTTCTAAATTACTGATTTATAACTTAAAGAGTTTTTTCTTTCCTATTATAAGTTGAGGATAAAGAAACTCGTTAAATGAATAAGAGCTTCGTGCACAATGTGACGCATGCACAGTTTAATATATCAACCTGCTCGGTAAGCAAAAATATTAAATTACGGCTGGGAACTCACAAAATTTGTTATAATTGTATATTTTTAATTTTAAAAATTGATTAATAAGCAGAAGTGGAATCACAAGAGTAAACAAACAGAATTTGTTTTAATATATATATTTTAAGTGAATAATTTCAACTTACGCAGAAAAAACTGTTTTACGCCAAGAAACAACTATGATTGCGAGGTTGCTCGAGGTTGATGAGCGGTAGCGAACAGGGGGCTTCTCCTGCTTACTTTATATACAAATAAAAAAAGTATTTTTAGAAAAATTGAATTTTTTAAAGCTGTCTTAAAGAAAATAATTTTTTTTAAGAAAAGCGTGTCTTTGTGAATATTCACGAGAGTTAATTAAACCACAGGTACTACATAAGTGAAAAAAATTACTGATTTCAAAATAAAAAGTACAAATGAAGAGCATTAAAATATATAATTATTTTACAATATTCTCATTATATAGCATGTCAGTATAGCATATTTTTTTAAATTGTCGTTATGCTGCTTTGACTAATGATTGATATGTTTTTACTTTTAGGTAAGCTGTGTTCCTTTGGTGTAAAATATATTATTTTAAGCTTAGTGGTATGTTCAATTTCTATTCATTAATTATTTTTATCCATGAAAATTTTTTTATATTTTCAGTGCATAAAAAAGTATAATAATTCATTTAATACAAAACAACTGAATAATTCACTGTATTATATAATTATAATAATAATTCTACGCAATAATTATTACCCTTAATAATTTTTTATGTGTCAGTAAGAAATGAAGTGACTTTCACTAAAAAACGCTGTGTAATCATTATATTAGAACACACAATAATTCGATATGGACTGCGTAGTTAAATTATTACTATAGTAAGTTTCTGTTATTCCAGTTAATCCCTTAATGTATGTCTGTACGCTCTGGCTCAAGAGACAGAGTTCTAGCCTCCCAATAAGGTGATCCATGTTCGAATCACAGCTATGGACAGCCGATGCAAATTTTGCCTCTGACTCACACTGATCAGAGTTGTGACGTTGAATATTTTCAATCATAGATTGATCATAGTTTAGAATGCACTTGTCATCTGTCTAAAAGTGGGAGGTTTTCATAATTTTCCTCTCCATGGAACGCTTAGTTTCATCAAAAAAGTCTCCACGAAAGTAAGTTTGTCCTAATATTTAATCGAGGAGTTTCTTTGTCTTCTGGTTCGGGTTCAAAAATTACAAGGCTTCGAAGTTGAACATCAGCCGTAAACCAGAAAGTGGGTCGATTGTTCAACGCCGGCTATAAAATAAAATGTCTGTGCAAAAAGAGATGGCAGTTGTATTACCGTCAGATTATGTAAGAGAAATAACTGATTTTTAAAGTTTTTTTCCTTCTCATTGCTTGAATTGATTCAATCAATCAATATTTCATGTTACATATCGATACCGGCATAAATTCTTTAGTACCCATATTTTTATTAATTTATTTTTATTTCTTTTATTATTTTTTTTAGAAATCTTGTGTAACTGTAGATTTGTAATTTACTGTAAATATATTAGATTTAGTAGTTTTGCGAATTGTCCTATCTTTGGCCTCACAATCAAACCACGAATCTTGAGGTTTTGATACGTTACAAATGCAATAGAAAAGTGTTAAGTTTGTTAAATTATTAATTAATAAATTTCATAGTATTCAGCCACTATATAAGTAAATGCAAATGTAGATTTTTAAAAAAAAATTTTTTTTACCGACACTGAACACCAATAGACAAACAATGCATTTTTAGAGCTTAGATAAATTGCAAATAAACACTTTCTCTTTAAATATTTTTTTATCTATTTATTTGATGCTACTAGGTGTATTTAGAAAATTTTTATTCTAGATTTCTTGTAATTGGAAATAAGTTCCATTTTATTGAAATTGTTGTTATCTAAAATGTATTTTTAAAAAAACGGCATAGATCATCATCGAATGTTATAAAAAATGCCCTAAAATTTCGTGAAAGTGGTGTCTCAAAATTACTTACTAATCTAGCATGCTTAAACGTCTCCTTATGCTACAATGTTTTTCTTCTTTAAACAGGAGTGCCCTCTTTTCAAAATTTTTAAAGCTTTTCTACAAAGATAACTCACAAAGATAATCTGACAATTAAGAACGGAAGATATAATAGCCATGTACGGCATAAATTACCCAATTTCATCTAAGCACTCCATAAACTCAACCTTTCCTTCCAGTATAAGCCATTTCACATCAAAAGCCTGGCATAGCTGGATAACCGAAGAAAACTCGTTCATTAAAGTTAATTACCCAAATTACCACCTACTCCAACGCCATCACTGATTCAAGAATCCTATGTCCACTATCCTATGAGCGATTGTTCTTAGTCCACAAGACATTCGCTCTTCAAGCAGTGGCAAACGAAGTGACTAGTCAAAAAATTTTAATTCTCTAACTGGAATTAACAATGTGTGGAAAAATATACTCTTTTTTTCGCGTGGCTGGCTCTCCTAACTACTTTACTGTTTAGAGTAATTAACTTTTCCAGAAGAAAAGCTATTCCGGTAAGATTTAAGATTTTCCAGCCAGAGGAAAATGCTCTTCAAATCCCACATTGCTAATTAGTCAACTTTAAATCTTGAGCTTTAATCGAAAGCTAACTTTTAACGAGATAGTGGGTGGAAGTACTGGTGGAAGAGGGTCGACTTCTTTGGATGCTTAAATGTCTACGCAAAATAAAATTCACAAAAGAAGAAAAAATATATATATACAGGATATCTTAACAAACTTCGGTGTTGTAATCAGATTGTTGCTAATTGACGGCCAGATTAAATGTTATTTGATCTTAATAGTTCGAACAGTTAAGCCTAAATGAGCTAATTCACTTGTACTGACGATATTTTAAGTTACAAAATCAGACACAAAATCGTACTTTCTCAGAATAAGCATAAATTCTTTTTTCGACGGTTACAGATTCTTAACCATCAAAATATTGGGAGTGGTCAGAGTCAATTCTGGTCTCAATAGTTTAGGCCAGTGGTCTCCAATCCCCGGGTCGCCCAAAGAACATTAAATTATTTTAATTTTATTTACTATGGTCTCTCTTTCGCATTCATCCGATTTTCCATGGAAGAGAGGTTAACCGGGTGCTAAGAGACATCACTTAAATCCGCCCTAATGCCGCTTATGTGATTGTATTTAATTTTGAAGGCATGTTTAAATACAAATCAAAAATATAAACAATTAACGTCTCTCCCCAAAATCAATGTATCTAACCTTGGCCGGTCAGCTGCGCGATTTCCCAATCCAGCGGCTTTTAACATACCGCTTCCTGGTTTGGCATTTTATTAAATAAAGAAAAAACATGGTTTTCGACTTCTTTTTTTAATTCAGGTAACAAATTTTAAAGGAAATAAAAGTTTGCGTTATGATAGTGACCAACTACAGTCAAGAGGAAAATTTTGAAAAAAGAAATCAAGTCGTTAAAGGCCGTTGGATTGTAAATTAGCGTCCACGGAAGTTAAAGAGCACTGGTTTAGGCAACACTGCGGCTGAAATTTATTAAGGCTTATAAATTTTTTCCAGTTAATTCTTTATTGTATAAATATATAAATAAAATATCTGCACTCGAACTTTTCTTTAAAAGAAAAAATATCTATGTAATTTCCTTGTCGTCTCGTTAATTTAATTAGAATCTGAAATAAGGAATGCGAGAATAGATTTACTAGATGCTATGGACAATGAGATAACATTCAACCAACTTGTTGTCAATTAGGCAATGATATTTGAGCCATCCGCATTTCAAGATGTATATCAGTTGACTAACATAAAAGTCTAGATGTTGAGAAAGTTGCTATCTTGATATGACATAGAATTTCGCTCTCTTTTTTTATCGCCAGTCGTATTTTTTACCGTTATTTATATTAGAACCTAACCATAAATACTAGAACTTCTTTTGATGGCTATCTCCGATGTTTCAACTGTCTCAGATGACAAATGCGTAGTTGTTAGAAATTCTTCCACTTCAAAGCTGTGCCTTTCAACCTTCAAAATTTTGAAATTGTCATGAATGACTCAAAAATGAAGTAGATATGTTGATAAGTTTGCGGGATATTTTATGATACGTCGCGCATTAATTAAAATTCTGAGTAATCAGCGTCATAATCCTAAAATTGTCTTGCTTTATGCGCATTTAAAATGAATTATTCAAGCTATGTTGACAAATATGTAGCAGTTTCTATTTCAGAAAAGGTTAGGAATTTTAAATTATCGTCTGTTTTGCTGTATAGAAAAAGAATAATTGTGTGTTTGAATGCTGTTGTCACGTGGTTTTAATTTCATATTTATAAGTGAATTAGAAATTTTGAATAATTAGCTTCATAATTTTGGAAATTTATTAGTATTTTCTTCGCCATTTTAAAAACGAGATAAGTGAAATGAAAAAAAAAAAATTTTTTTTTAATGATTGCTGTTGGCAATAATTTAACATCAGTGAATAGTGTGGCATTATGAATAATTTTTATAACTTTGGAATTATCTTGCTGTAAACAACATGTTGTTGTAAACAAGATATAATAGATGTCGTGAAGTTGTTAATTTATTGACAGACATAGACAGCTGACTTTAGAGTAGTTGATGAGTCCATATAACTATCATTAAATTTTTTAAATAGTTTAATAAAAATGAAATCTTTTTGTAATATTTTTTTTTTAGATTTAATTAATTCCGTAGATTTAAATTTAAGTTCATTGTGTTATAGACATTATTTTGTATATTGTGGAAAATATTGTTGGCACGTACGTACTCTAAAAAATATAAATCTAAAGTCTGGTAACTTAAGTTAAAACCTACTATCGTTAATTTACTGTTATTAAAAAAAATAAAATTATACTTTAGTAGCTATAATTTATGTACATTTTGCATTACTCTTAGTTTAAAATGGTTTTATTTAACTTAAAAAATAGTATCAAAATAATATTTAATGGGACAGGACAGGTATTTAACATTTTATTATGAAGTGATTACTTAATCATAAGTAATTACAATTTTCATGTTTTTGCGTTCTTCGTAAAATCCTTAGTTTTTACGTTTTGCAAATTAACTCACATTGCCTTGCGGACTTTTAAATGACTTTTTTTTTCTTCTCGTTTCTTTTTTTTTTTTTTTTTTTAGCCCTTGAAATAAACTTAAATGTGCTCACTCATTTTGTCACCTACATCATGTTTCTAAAACCTCATTTTTCATTTCGAGTAATTAACTGTAAAATTTGCTTTGATTTCACCAACTTTTCATCAAGGACCTTTCGTGCTGGGCTGGTAACAAAACTTAGTAATGTCACGTCATTTTTCGTTTCCCGGGCATTTTCCGGCGGAAACGGGAAAACGGGGCGGATGATTGTGCATAAGAGGAGTCCTCCTTTTTGGACGAAAGGGCGCTGCTCCTCTCTAATGAATAATCTTGCTGTAATTTGGATAATTGCTGGTAATTAATCTTTTCTGCCATTCTCCAGGACATTTGGCGAAAAGAGTCGCCAAAGTTTTCACCAAAAAGGAGTGACACCTTTCCATCGGAAGACCGGTTCCTTGTAAAATACTCATTTAGAACAAATCAAGACGTAAAATTTTCTCCAAATGCAATCGTAATTACACGGCCGTACTCTTGTGGCTTCCACCCATTTCTCTAATTGCAAGTGCCAATTGAAAGAACTGTCTTTTACGCCTCCGCAAGCCTGTCATTGACTGGCGTTTTCACTGAGTTTCAGTCACTAATTCCTTGAGGAACGCACATTTCGCTGTCACTAAATTAGAGATATGGTGCCCGAAGTGGAACATATGAGAACATTTCTGTTAAGATTTATATTACTGTAGTCCCGTTAAATGATTGGCTGTTTCCTTGCTAAAGATTATTAGATTGTTTATCATACTAAATAGAAATTCTATTTTAAATGAAAGTTTATTTTTTCTTTAGAATACGATTAAATAGGTAAATAAGATGACTATGGGATTTCAATATTGTTTTCTAAATTAAAAAAAAAGTGAGAGAAAATTGATTTTACATATTTTATATTCTTTATGTTGCTGACCGGACTGTGCAGGGGTCAGGGTACTGGCCTTGCATCAGAAAGGTTGTGGGTTCGAATCCCGGACGAGGCATGTTGTTCTTCATTTTCCGTACTATCTGCCCTTTATGTGGGAGCAACGTTGGCCCACCTAATATGGTGCCCCTGAAAAAGTGACCAACAAATCTGTCCTGTAAATGCCTGAATTGATAAAATTTTAACGCAGGTGGGCAGTGGAAATAAAATAAAAAATTCTTTATGAATAGGCTTTATGAATTATTCTTTATGAATTACCAGTTTTGACCAGATACAAATTTTGTACTTTCGATCCCCTTTCAAAATTGTTTTAATTATAAATCTGTTTAACGTTTCGTTATCTTGGTATCTGAAAACGTTTGAGAAATACTTTCCTACGCATCTATTAATATACTTTTCTCAAGTATACATTTTATAAAAATAATTTTTTGCATAAAGGAAACGTTTAAGATGAATGCAGAATGATTTCAAAGCAATTCAAGATATAATTCACACTTAATGCAGAATGATTAAAGACGATTATAAAATAATTCGTATTCTCAATGTACTATACGGGGCAATGTTTCAAGATTTAAAAAAAAAGGGGAAAAAAAGAAAAACATAAAAATTTCAAATAATTTGAGACATAATTCAAAATTAATTACTTAAGGCAAATGAAATGTATTTCAACAAAAATTTGCTTCAAAATGAATATAAAAGAACTTCAAATTAAATCGAGATAATCGATACTTCAAAACTCATGCAAAATATTTAAATACGATTATAAAATGATTCGTGTTCTTAATATTCTATACGGGGCTATGTTTCAAGTTATAATTTGAAGTGAATTACTTAAAGCAAATGTAATATAACTCGTCATAAATATGTTTCTAGGTGAATTCAAAAGAAGTTAGAAATGCAAAATAATTAAAGGCAATTATAAAATAATTCACCATCCCAATATTCTAAATGCTATGTTTCAAGATAAACCCATAAGAATTTCAAATAATTTGAGATATAATTCAAAATGAATTACTTGAGGCAAACATAATATAATTCATTTTAAAAAAAAAAATATTTTGAGAGGAATCCGAAAGAACTTCAAATGAAATCGAGATATTTGAGAATTCAAAATGAATGCTATATAACGTAAGGCTAATCTAAAATAATTCAAGATAAACATGCTTAATCCGAATGAACTTCAAAATCGACACAAAATAGTTCAAGATGACGAACTAAAAAGAAATATAATAATTTTCGAGGCGAAATCCAAAACATGCAACAAAAAGGTGATCTCTTGAACGAATGAAAAAAAGAAAGAAAAAGAAATCTCAGATTTTTATAATATGACGGTACTCTTAAATATGACTCATATCTGACAATTATTATTCTGGATAATATCACACCTATGGTACAAACGAAACTCTCTTCTTTTACATTCTGGAATATTCTATACGGGGTGGATGGAACGTCAGGCATGATATTCCATCCTGTTACTCCATTCCTCTGTAGTGAAGAGTAAGAGAGAAAAACCTTTTATTAATTCAGCAGGGACACATAGTCTTCGGATCGATATCACGTGCTGAATTTACTCTGGACAAAAGAAAAAAAAAGAAGGGAATTGTCTTGATGAATCGTAACCGGGTACACCAGCGGAACTTGAACCGCAGTTATTCCAAAAATTTACATAATTCATTCTTTTCCTTTAATGAAAGTGGTCCAGCTATCGCACCCAATTACTTTACTCGGCGAATACTTTAACGTGTCTCTTTTTTCATTCTTTTTCCAAATGGATGTGGGGCTGGAAATGACGTGACGGAAGTGTGATCTTCCTGTGTTGTGACTGCGACAAATATTTAAAAAATATATATAGAATGTATGCCAAATATGTTCCATGGCAATGTTTCTTTCATAATTACCTGCAGCAGAAGTAAACTTTTGTAGTGGGAAAGTAAAATTGAAGATACTTAAAAGGGGAGGGGGAATGAAAAGGTTTTCGCAGGTTTTATTTATCTTCTAGGCACTTTTGTTTTTAAGTCTTCCTTAGCAAATAACATGGGCCCTCATTCGATCAATATTAACGAATCCTGGCTCAGTAAGGGTTCAAAGGTTCGTTAGTTTCCGTTATTGGCCTTATATAGAATTGTTTGATTCGCCCGATATTTTAAAACTGTGGTTACCAACTGGCGGCTCGCGGGCCGCATCCGGCCCGCGAAGTCTTTTTTTTGTGGCCCGAGAATTAAAATATATTATTTGTCATTTTTGGCGGACAATTTTCATAAAAACTTTATATGGGTTTAAAATACTTTTCCTTCGTTAAAAAAAAAAAAGCTTATTTCTTCGTTACTGTGAAATTTAACATACCAACGGTGCAAAAAAATTTATTTCTCAGGTTTTGCATCCAAGAAAATATTTACCCTAATACAAAAATAATCGTGTATGTTGCTCTTTTTTATTTTGTTTTTGTATTTTGTGAATATAATTTAGCATGTGCGTATCAGAAATTTTCTCGGAGAAATTCTCCGATTTAACTTTTTGAAACCACTCATTTTGGACGAAATTATTTACTTTTGTGGCCGGAATTTTTTAATATGCAATAAAATATTTTTAAAAATCTACTTCTTATTTCAATTTGTAATTCAATACTTTTGTTTTGTACTACTTGATAAAAATGTGACAGTAATATTTAATGTTCCTTCAAACATAAAAGAGTCCTATATAAGATTTTGATAAAGTTGCGGCCCGCCATTTGACTGGTGTTTTTAATTGTGGGCCCCGGCCCCATGTGAGTTGGAAACCCCTGTTTTAGAGTCATTTTACAACCAATATCGGCCCTATATAGAGTTGTCAGTTTATTTTTTAGAATTTTTTTTTATTAATTTTTTTTACTTATTTATTTTTACAGTTATAGGAGAGTCTTTACAATTTTTTATAATTTCTAATAAAATTATCTTGACGATTTAACAATAAAAGCGCAAAATAAATTTTAAAAAATCATTTAATTTTTATGAATCTTATGAAAGTTAATGCTCTGTTGCATTTTTAATCCATTTTTTAAAAGTAAATTTACAAGTTAATATAGCAATTTTAATTAAAAGGATTTTTCAATAAATAAATGCATTAAATGAAAAACTACTAAGCCACAAAATTAAAAAAAATAATTTTGCGGATTCTATAGAAAACATTAAAAAAATATAAAGATGGCAGGCCTGTATCGTTGCCATTTTAGCATGTTAGTTAAAAACAAAAACACCCCCACCCTTTTCATAGGGGTGAAACACATAAACTAAATTTAGAGGAATTGATTTAAATTTGTTTAATTGTCTAAATCGTTTTGTTTAATCGGAGAATATTATATTAAGGAGTTATTACTAAGATTTTCTTTCTGTAGTTAATCTAAATTATCCACCCTGTTTTTTCTTTTTCACATAAATTTTTTTTCCCTAATAGTAATCATCTTTTTTATTCATAGTCTCATTGTTAGCATTTTTGTGATCGTAATTTATCTGATCTCTTGGAAATTTTATTTCCCCAATCGTTGCCGAATTAATTCAGTTCTTTTGACTATCTGCCTTGAACTACTTTCGAATATTTAGAGGCTGACCAAATAAGCTTACAAAAATACAGCAAAGTTCTTAATTCCTAAAAAATTTATATCGAATCAATCAATTTTATATGCGTGGTTTTAATTTAATTGTAAATATAGTCATTTATTTTCGTTCTTAATTTATAAAGCATCCGGAGTATCAATGACTGCCCTCGACCCTTCAAGTTAAGAGTTAATCGATTACTCAGGCCTATCGATACCTTGGAAGACGGTACAAAATAATCGATCGGTAGGAAGGAACATTTTGTTGCCAACTCCGAGGTGAGAATTTCCACTAACGAAAGTCTGTTAATCTTTTGCCCTCCCCCTAATCTGTCAGCCATTTGTCAAATATTCCAGTCTCCCCCCCCCCCTAACCATCCATGACAATTTTAAATGTGCCTTTAATAAAACTCTTAGAAAAGGGGATGAAACGATGATGAATTAAGCTGGTGTTTCTTTTAGTGGTATCACCGCTATTTTTTGGCTTTTTTTTCTAATTGGAAGGCGATAACCTTCCATATAGAGATTGATGTTGTATCTTCTATAGAACTATCAAATTTCGATTAAAAAAATGAATAAGTAAAACAAAAACATTCTTATTTATTTATTTTCAGTAAGGATGGCTTATAAAAAAAAACACATACATGCGTATAATGAAATTATTAAGCAGTGCATTAAGGAAAATCAAATATATCCAAAATGTTCTTTTTTATTTATTAATTTTTGTTTAATAATTATGATTATTTGTTTTGTTTCTTTCTGAAAAATTCCATATTATCTGTAACGTATTCAAACACAACCTTTCGAAATATTGCTCATAAACGTAATCATGACAATTAAAAACATGGCTCGAATAAAAGAAAAGAATACAACTTTTAACGATAGCGTCGCCATTTTTTGCTTTTTGTCTAATTGGAAAACGATAATCTTCCGTATATATATTGATGTTAAATCTTCTATAAAACAATTTAATTTCAAAAGGAAAAATTATTAAATAAAACAAAAATATTCTTTTATATTTTTGGTAGAGGTAATGGATAAATTTTGTTTTCATTCCTTAACCTATTGATCATTTTGTTTTAATGAAATTATTAAGCAGTACATTAAAACAAAAATAATTAATCCGATATTATTTTAACATTTAATTACGCTTATTATGTATATTTATTTGTTCCGCCCAAAATATTTTATTATAGTTATTACAAATTCAAACGTAAACATTCCAGGAAACACAAATAAACTTAACCATGACGATTTCAAATGTGGCTTCTGGAAAAGAAGATGTAACGATGATGCATTGGGCTAATGTTTCTTTTAGAGATAGCATTGTCATTTTTTTAGCTCTCATCTTATTGGATGACGATAACCTTCCAGATAGAGAAGAGAATACTTTTTACTTCCAGAAGAGATGCTAAATCTTCAAAAAGCGATCCAATTTCAAAAAGCGATCAAATAAATGAATAAATTAATAAATTAATAAAAACATTCTATTAATTTTTAGCAATTTTGTGTAATGAAATTATTACGCTGTGCAGAAAACAAATTAATCTGAATTGTTCTTTTTTTTTTAAATAAATTATTTATGTTTGATAGTTATATAATTTTTTCTTCTGAAAAATTCCCTTGTCAGTATCATCAATATAAACTTAGACGATCTGGCGTTTGGACTATTATTAAACGAACATTCAACTTTTTACTATTCGAATTTTTTACATTTTTTTCGCTTGACATGTTTTATTCATTTATTTTTATAAATCTGATTTATTTTATATTCTATAATAAAATTCTAGATTTGTTCCGTGTTTATTTATAGATTTAAATTTCAATAAACAAAAATGGTTTATTGTTCTTAAAATAAAATTGCATGAATCATTGGTACTTCTGTTTATTTTTTTCTTGTTTTTTTTTTCGATTAACTGACTCATAATCATTATAAAGCTGTTTTTCTTCTCTTGTCATTGTTTATAATTTAACTATTTTTTAGCTATGAATTTGCCGTCTATTTAGTACTGCTCATAATCAGTTTAATAATAATAATATATATATATATATATATTATAATTGGAGTCTGTTGTTCTATCACATGGCCGACTTTGATATTGTTTTTTCTCAGGAATTACTAAATCGATTTTAATTATTATTTATTTATTTATTTATTATTAATTATTATTTTTTTGGTATTGTTGTGTTTGGCATTGTGTGGGGCACAATTATGCACTTTAAAAAATACTTTAATAGTTAATTTTTTTATCAGTGCCATGGTTTTCTTTAATGACGTCGTATTCATTTAATTTTACGTTTAACGCGCTCGCTGCTAGCCGTGTGCTATGCTATTTATATGATTATACTATTTATTATGGTTATGCTATTTATATGATTAAAGAGTTGTGATCTAAAAAGATAAAATCAAAGTAAAATTTTCTTTTCATGGCAACCTTTTTATTTTTTAATTAAGTTTATTTTAATGAGCAATATGTTATTATTATAAGAAAACATAATATTTTCTGCAAAAATAGTTGAATGATGACATGCAATTATTACTATTACTTCATCTGTTTTATTGATGCAAACTGTAGGGAAGAATTTCGTCTCGCATTATCGCGTGGTCGACAACGAAAGTGTTAAACACAATATTGATTAAACTGTTTAATGTTATTTTTTATGAGAAACTTAGGAATCGATTTTCAGAACCTTTTATTTTTGTTTCATTTTTCTTACGTTTTTTGTCATTTTTTCTTATTTCGTACCATCCTTTTTTCATTTGAAAATTTTTCGGAATCAGTAACATTTTATTTTTATTTGAAACAAAAAATTAGTTCGATAAATGTTAAAAGTTAAATTTTCCAGATTTTTCTTTTCTTAAATATTTATTATGAAATAATATAAATTCGAGCAAAAAACAGTTTTTTTTTTAAATTAAAAAATATGTTTATATTTTGAAAATTTGAAATTTTTGTCTGATTTTATTTTTTAGAATTCAGCTTTAGCTTTTAACTGTTGAATCTCAAAAACATCACGCGCAACAATTTAAAACTTTTGAAATTCATTGAATTAGTTGTTTAGTAGCAGTTAAATACCACTAAACTTTGATAAAAATTCCATTTGTTTTAAAAATTTTTGCTTTGGTTTACTCCATTGGAAAAAAATATTTTGCATAAATCTAAAAATGTTGCAGGGTACCAGATTACCTTCTGTTTTCCCAACTTGGGAGGTTCAGGTCTTTTCATTGTTCAAAGGTATCTTGATTTTGTAAATGTCACACTACAACCTGAGAAACAACATAATAATTTTCGAAATAAAGTTTACGTAAATATTTTTTCAAAACATTCGCTGTCTTTTAAATTTTTGTTATTTTATTTCCAAAATTCTTTTTCTTGCATACAGCGCAACACTTCTCTATCATTAACTAATAAATAGCGTCATTTTTCTTTTCTATTTTTATTGTGAATTGTTTGATTTTAAAATATTCAAACAACGTATAAGCATTTTTTTTTTCTTCTACTCATTGAAACGCTCCAACAAGCTACTTAACCAAAAAAACGAAAACTTTTTCTTAACCAAAGAAAGCTCCGCCAAGATCTCTCTCTCAAATATTCGAAAACGCCCTTTAGCTTTAGTCATTTAGTTAATTTTCTAACCGGTCTTACATAATGAGCCAATTTATCTATAGATGATTTTCAGAAGCATATCTTTCTTTTTTAAAGAATGTAGTATGTTAGTCACAGTTTTGATTAACATTGGGCGCACCTCTAACTGCAGATGGAAAATTGTCAACAAGTTTGACGAAATCCATAATAAACGTTCGTTTTATACCCCGTTATTTTCGATAATATAAACTCTAGTAGTTATTGCAGCGTGGATTTTTCTTTCATTATAAAGCATTTATTTCTCCATTAGCCTAATTTGCCAAGGTTTCGGGGGGCAGTGGGTTGTATTCTGACCTTTAGCCATCCTTCAAATAGCTTTGTACATGCACAGTCCATTAGAAAAATGCAACTTATCTTTAGACAGTCGTGTTCGATATGGAAATGCTCGCACTCTGTTGCCAGTTACGTTAGTTTTTATTGCAAAACTAAATGTTTATGATTTGGAAACTTTTTGTTATTGGTAACTTTATTCGAAGGAAATTGCATTTTGTCTTAATCATATATTTAAAAAATATTTGTTGGATGATTGTGTAAAATATGTCTGAAAAACGGAATATGTTTCCGAACGCATCCAAAGGGAATTTTAATGGACTTTTTTTAAGCTCTCTCAAAATAAAAGAGGTATGAAACAAAAGAAATTGTAGTTTTTTTTTTATTATCGTAAGTGGAACACCGGCGTCCCTTATATTTACATGTTTTATAAGCTCTAATTACTAATAAAAAAATATTTTGGTATTTTTTTAATTATAAAAAAGTCTGATTGTACTAAAAAATATCTGGTAGATAATAGGAATTATATTTGTACTAAAATATAAAATCCAAAAAAAGTAATTTGAAAATTTTTTCCCCCATTCATATTCAAAAATCTTTCAATAATTGATTTAAGTTAAAGAAATTTCAATGAGGAATAACTGTTTCGCTTAGATCTAAATGATTGTAAATAAGTGCAAATTTGAACAATTATTTAGAAGTGAGCCGCAATTTGAAAGATTTTGCCTTTAACGCAGAAAAAGACACCGGTAAATATAATATAAAATATAAAATGCTTAATATAAAATGTTTCACTTATTTTGACCTATATTCATACAAAATAATGAAAAAGTATGTCTAATAGGTTTAATAAAATTCGGTCAAAGGGTTAATAGTCGATCGCTGAACAGAAATACAATAATTCTTAATGACCAATATGTTTGGGGAATAAACGGCTTATCTTTCCAAATAATTAACTTTACATATTTGTCGATATTGATGCGTATGTTATGCATACTAATAAGCTACAAACAGTGAGTTAAATTACTTAAAAATTCTTCTTTATGCAGATATTTGTGCTTAAGGTGCACAAATATCTGAAACATGATTTCGGATAAAAGTTTATTATAAATTTAAAATCCCTGTATTTGTAGCTTTCCAAAAATACTTTACTTTTATTTGTGTTCCAATTATTTAGAAATATATATTAAGTTTTGTGGAAGTTGATAACAGTGAATTGACTAATGATTTTAAGTCTTTAAATGCGTTCATCTCAAAATAAGGTTTTTTCATATTTTTTTCACCAGTATCTGATATTGTTTTTCAAATAATTGTCTACTATTTTTCAGGAATGTTTATGATTATGCACACATGTTTTGAAATACAGACTAAGAAAAAAGTTGAATTTCATTTTTTATGCATGTTTTTTCGCTAAGAGACGTGCGGAAATTTTTAAAAATTTTCATTTTTTAATTACGTTGATCCATAATTCAGTAGTATTTGCATTTGTTTCTAAGACAATGGCTCTAAACATATTTGATAGACTTCTAAATAAAATCCTCAAAGGAGTTTTGAGGGATAGAATTTTTTGACAGTGTTTAGGCAAAAATGCCTTTTTTTATACCTAAACATGGTCATTTAAAAAAAAAATAATTAATAATAATTAGTTTTGCTAGTTTTATATGTTTTTGCACTTAACAAAACATATAAACTAATTATTTTTAAAATTTTATATTTAAAGACAAAAATTGTCAAATGCATCTATCCCTTATAAAAGTTGCGTTGGCATTGGTAATTTGTAAACTTAAAACATTTTTTATCCAAATAAAATATTGTTAGAAAATGTACCGGATTTGCATTTTGTCTTATTTACATATTTTTACCAATTTCATAGTTTGGTTGTTAGAATTACGGTTTTAAATTATTTCTCTACTTACTTTAAACGTGCTATTTCTTTCCCTTCTAGACGCATTGTACTTAAAGTAATTCGGATCACATTGGCTCATAATTTTCTTTCAAATTTTACTGCAATACCTTAATACGGTACCAAGTCGACCCATATTCTCCTGCATATTACACAATATTAAAGATATCTTAATTTGCGCTACCAGATAGATCGATACTAGAGAGGTTTTGCATTTTCTCGTAGTATCGCACATTCACATATGAAGGTTTTGTATTTTCTTCTGTAGAGAAACTAGATTGTTCTGTCTGCGTTACGCAAACTATAACGTGAAAAGATGATATGCCACATGCAAAATCTCTTTCTTACAATTCAGATTGAAAAAAATATAGTTTTTGCACAATATTATGTAACAAAGTACCGTTATTATAATTTAGCGTTGAACATACTCTTTCAAAAATAATTAGTCTTATGCCCCTTGAATTAATTTATTTAAATTGTAATACTATTCTTTTTATAGCATGATATATGGCTGGGATGGCTTAACGGTTCGGGCAATGACTTTCGACACAGACTTAGACATGGCTCACAATGCTCTTGACCAGTACCGACCATAGCAAAATGGGCATAGTGGCAAACGCAGACAGATCCTAGGCCTGAGTGCCTTGCTCTCGAAGGATATTTTAGTAGGACTAGCGTGTCAAACTAAAACTGTTTGAATTTTCTGCAAAATGGAATCTTATTGTCTCACAAAATCTTAATTACACGACGCTGAGACTTAACTTGAACGGAAACACTGCAGGCTTTAAAATTTAAGTCAGTTGCAAATTTTGCTCGATATTTTGTTTTAAGGTTCTGATATTATGGTTTAACGTTGAAACGATTTTTTTTAAGGTACGATTTATCATCTCTAAAAAGAAGAAGAAAAAAATATTTATCTGTGGTCAATTTTTCGAAAGAGCAATGCAACCTTCAGGAAGAAGAAAGAATCTAAAATGGTAGATGTCGGATATGAGATTTTTTTTCTGGGGGATTTTTTTATGGCATTACTGAAAGAGCCTCCCACACTCCCTGGGAAAATAGAAGGAAAAAAAAAAAAAAAAAAAAAACATCAAAAGAGACAAGGTACAAACATGAGTTAGGGGCGTCGGCCATCGACTGTGAATCCCTTCGAATCGATGATCTTGAGCAAAAGATTCCTGTAAAGGAAGTGGATGTTGGCTTCCCACTGATACATTAAAAGGACGTCTTCGTACTCACAATTTTTTTTTTAATATCGATTGTTATTTCTTTTTTTTTCACTCGTCACCGGACTTACAGAGGAAAGAATCTCTTTAAAGTGAATTTCCTGTTTTTTTATTTGCTTATTCTTTAAAGAATTATAAGCAAATTCAAAAACTCCTACAAAAAGGAAGTATTGAACAGTTGTTAGAAGACCCACAACTACGAATTTTCCCATGTTTTCTTAATTAATATTTTTATTTTATGGGAATTTATTTTATTTTTAATGTTTTAATTTTATTTATAACCGTCTTTAAACAGTCGAACCCATTTTGAGTTTACGACTGCTAATGTTCAACTTGTAATTTTGAACTCAATCCAGAAGACAAAGGAAATCCTCGATAAAAGCATTGGGGTAAACTAGCTTTCGTGGAGGACTTTTTAATGGAACTAACCTACATTTGCGCTACACGGAGATGAAAACCTCTCACGGTTAGCTTGAAGGCAAGGGGACTCTAACCCATGATCCGTCTACCACGGCGATTATTTTACGTTAGCACTGTGGTCGGTGTGAGCCGGGTGCAGAATTCCATCCGACCAGAAATTGTTGAGGCGAGCGCTCTATCCCCTGAGCCACCGTGGCTCTTATAGGAATTTGTTAAAATGATTTCCTTTCGTTTTGGAATATTTTGCAATTTCAATAACACCAATTGCCTGACAATTTTTTTTTAAAATATTTATCAACCGATCAATTAGTCTTCAGAAATAAATAAATAGGTACTTTAAAAAAATAATAGATAAATATTTTGTTGTAAAATCAATTGTGTGTTTCTATTTCTGCTCATATAAAAAAAATTATGAACTGGCTGTTCATTCGATTTTAAAACAGTATTTTTAGTATCTAAATTATCTTAATTTTATAATTTAACATTTTCAATAATGATATTCAAAATTTGCATTCGAATATGCCCCATAATAGGCTATTTTATGTAATTTAATGGTTTTGCGATGAACATGTCTGTCTTGCCAAATTAGTCGCATAATCGACGATACTAACTCTGGATTAGTTTAAAAGCAAATTTTGGCAATAATTACTGGAAAACTTTCAATTATCATTAAATTAAGATTATTTGAATAATAAAAGTAGTACCAGCTCAGTGGCGTGCGAAGAGGAAGTTTATAGTAGAAAAGCGTCCCTAGCCGCATGTCATAACATTTCTGGACGTTGATTGTTATGTGGGTTAAGTAAAACAACCTATTTTACATAGTTCAGTACATAGGTTGCTTCGACTCTCAATCTTTAGGATATGCTCATTACCCCCAAGTTATTTACCGCTATACTGAAGCACCCCGTAGTTTCAAATTTAATTTTTATTTATTTATTCATTTTTTTAACGTCATTGTAATTTTGAAAAGATTGATCTTTCTCTAGAAAAGTTTTACAACGAACCAATTTAGGTTTTAAAAAGGGTTTTAATTGCTAAAGATAATTCATTCCCTTTTTTTTTTGTTGCTATTGCTCGTCTACACTGCCGTGACTTGTATTTTTTGAATGACTTTTTAGGGTTAGTCATTTTGCAAAGTTGCCATCCTTGCGCTTAATGATTATTCATCTATCCTATTGTCCGTAGCGAAAATAAAATAAAATTGGTCAATTATAATAAAATGTGACCTTATTTAGAAAATAACTTTCACTATAAACATTTTTTATTTTTAATTTTGATAAGTTTTTGAAATTAATCATTCTGCCTGCCTATTTTGTAATGCTTTCTTTTCGCATACATCTTAATTCCCTTGATGGCATCTTAAAGCAGCAATCTATCAAAATCACATTAATCTTAAAAACAATTAGAAAATCGTTGAATAATGTTCAACATGAATCTTGTCACGAAGCAATTTTATTTTTCCTCAAGAGCTGCTGTAAACAACTAATAGTTACAGCGCTGAAACAATTTGTGGCCATCAAATTGCAATTTCTTCTTATTCATTCAATCTAAATAGATTGCCCCGCGGAGCACCGAATTTACATGTCTCTCTCGATTTCGTAACGTTTTGACAAGAAAGCAAGCTATTCCCAAAACATTTTTCACTGGCGGCCTTCAAGGTACAAAATGGAACTGTCAGGCGAAACTTGTGTTCTATTAACTGTCTCGTGCTAAATGTAGGCCAAACTGAAGCCGTGGACCTCGCCCACGTTCGCAAAACAAACAGTAGTGCGAAAATCGATAAATTGGCTGATCGACAACCGCAATTCGTCAAGGGCGGTAAGCCTTGTTGTCAACACTTTTCGGATTTTTTCGCCAAGGACCTTTTGGAGAAAGGGGTTAATTTGGTTGTTATGCAGGCAGAATGGCATTATACCCGGTTTTTTAATCGGTTATCTTATGAAGTGGGATGACCAATTACTCCCTGATTATGAGGTTAGGTTCTGAACTGATCGGCTGCTAATGGAATGCAATCAATTTTCCGTACCTACACTCTATTCATCCATGATTAAAAAAAAAATCGGATTAGATTTTTTTTCTGTTTTTTTAATTAGAAATTACTATCACGCTTGAAATTTATCTGCTACGAACTGATTTGGCTGTTGCCATCGAAGTGGTGTTGTTCCTCATCTAAAAACCGAATCAGCTACATTTTACTGAAGAAGAGTTTTTTTTTTAAAAAAAAACATTTTTTTATATTTTCGCGTTTGATTGTAGGCTCATGTGAGAGCAATGATCTGAATAAAAACTCACATGAATAAGGAATATTGATGTGTATATAAATGAAATAAGCTCATGTGAGAGCAATGATCTGAATAAAAACTCATATAAATTAGGAATATTGACGTGTATATAAATGAAATAAGCTCAACCCGTTCGTTTCATTCAATCAATACGAATCAAATGGCGTTTCCATTTTCTAAAAACGACCATCATCTCCTTTAATTTTCATAAAATTGACTTAAAAATTTTAAAGCATGTATACTGGTGTAGTTTTTTTGTGAGCAGTTTGTTTTTTCTTCTTTTATTTGTAGTTTTCTGTTAAATAATAGTTAAGTACTGATTATTTGTAGTATCTTCTGTTCAGTAGGATGTATTTTAGTAGAAATTCCAAGTTTCTTCGGTTAAAAAAGTAATGATACGAAAATACATCACTGCCATTTGTCTGTTAAATATTAAACATTTAAAAGATAAAAATGGATGGAGTTATCTGGTCAATTCTTTTCAGATATCATAAAGAATTGCATCTTTAATTATTATCAGATCATATGGATAATTGTATTATAATGCCTATGCGCTGCTAAACACTAGATTGCCTGAGAAAGTCATTATGACTGCTTTTTAATCTCAATTAGAAAAACAATATAATGACACAATTTCTTAGAATTTTGTGACTTTTATGATTATTTTTATTGTTGATATTTACTAATATAACTGAAAATAATATCAAAAATATTAAAAATTAATTTTAAACAAATTTCTTTATTCTATCACAATGCAGTCATTTTGACTGCTTTTGGGCAATATAGGTATTTCAGTCTTTCTAGTGTTAAAAAAGGCAATCTTGCAATTTAAAATATTTCGAATATTAGGAAATTAAATAATTGAAAAGTATTTTGAAAGTAATTTCTTCATGATTAAGCTAGTTTTATAATTAGGTTTTTTTTTCTTCTTTTATTTATTTATTTATTTATTTTTATTTTTTGCCAGTAGTTTAAAGGCAATGACGAATATAGCAGGAAAGTGAACCAGACTTTCCAAACTTTACTAGCATTATAAGGTTCATAGTTTGAGAATCGATTGACTAAATAAATTTATTTATCGTTTCATTTTTTTCTCTGAATTTGTAATTTAATTAACTATAATTACTTATTAACACGAATAAAAGCCATCAATTTTAAGGCGATAAGAATACAAAGAAGAAAAAATGATAGGTAAGTAACTGCCTGGCAGAGTCTGCGGGGACGTGAAAGTACGGTACATCATCCGAGGAAGTACTAAATCTCTCTATTTTCTCCAAGTAAATACCATTTCAGGGAAATACTAAATCCTGCAGTCCGTACTAATCATCTACGCATCTATCGTAGTTATCTCGATAATTTTTGTTTTCATTTTTTTTTTGGTCCGATATAACACGATATGCAATCAAAGTACCGATATTGCATTAAACGACCTAAATGAAGATTTATATAACTTAATATTTTTATTTCATTTTATAACCGTCATTAAACAACCCACCCAATTTTGGGCTAACGACTACAAATGTTCAACTCCGTACTCTTGTAATTTTGAACCCGATACAGAATGCAAGGGAGCTCCTGGATATTAGGAGGAAATTTTGCCTTCATGGAGAACTTATTGATGGAACTAACCCGCATTTGCTTACATAGAGAGGGAAACCACGAAAACCTCCCACGGTTAGCTTGACGGCATGGGGACTCTTAAATGATCCGTCTACCATTGAGGATATTTTACGTCAGCTCAGTGGTCGGGGCGGAATTCGAATCTACCAGACATCGCTGGGATTCGAACCCGGTTCACCTCATTGCATGGCAAATGCTCTATCCCCTGAGCCACCACGGCTCTATATGGTTTATTTTATTTTGTTTTAAGTTTATTTTGTTTTATTTTGTTTGTTTATTATCTTCGTTGAGCAGCCGACCTAATTTTATGTGTTTACGACTACTAATGTTCAACTTCGCAGCCTTGTAATTTTGAACCCAATCCAGAAGACAAGGGAACTCCTGGATCGAGAATTGGGAGAAATTTGCCTACGTTGAGGATTTTTTGATAGTGCTAACCACATTTGTGTTGCACGGAGAGGAAGACCACGAGAACCTCCCACGGTTATCCTGACGGCAAAGGGACTCTAACCCATGATCCGTCTACCACTGAGGATATTTCACGCCTGCACTGTGGTCGGTGCAAGCCTGATGCGGAATTCGTATCGACTGGGATTCTAACCCGGTTCGCCTCATTGGATGGCAAATGCTCTATCCCCTGAGCCATCACGGCTCTATATGGCTTGATAGACGTGGAAGAACTTTAGTTATCTCATTTACTTCAGTAGTTATGGCGTGTCAAAATTGGTCAAAATATTTTTAATCACCCCGCAAAGGTTTTTTCCTCTTTTTAAATTCAAAACAGAATTGAGAGGAAAGTCATTATCGTAATAGCTATATCCTCGTGGGCAGCCGTGTTTTATTTATACTCTTAATCTAAGCTCACTTTTTTTAATTGTTTAAGGCTCTATCTTACTCCGATGAAATTCCATTAACCGAAAACCCGTAACAAAGTAAATGAGATACTCTAAAAAAAGAAGGAAAAAAAAACCCAACCCTTCACATTTAATCGATAATATCTACTACAGAAATATAATTAAAAGAACAGGCGGCCTCTAGTGCAACAATGTTCGCGTAACGAATAGGCCTGTTTGCCCAAATAAATGAACACATGCGATACTGGGTCACTTTCTCTATATAGCAGCTGTTTTTTGTGAGTGCCTTTCCCCTTTGGTTAAATGAAATTAGGCATAAAAGAAAGAGTAATAGCCTGTTTTAATAATGAGTAAAAGGGGGGAGGAAAGTATCTATTTTGTCTCAACTAATCTTCCATAAACTGGTTTGGAAGAAAGTTCTTCTACAAGAAACTTTGTATATACAAACCATCTCAATACACAAATATTTCATTATAATGGGGTATTTTTCCTGCCGCTTTCCATCAAGTTAAATAACCTTACGGAAAGAACATTTTATTCTTTTTTTTTTTCTTCATTCTTGAGCATTAATCTTGTCACACTTCTTTTTGCTTTTATTATTATTTCTCTCCCCCCCCCCCCCTTCTATTTGGTTGAAAGCCCAGTTTTCGGGGGCAGAAATCAATTTCCGTCCTTTGGGAATATTTTGCCGTGACCTGTACTCACCGGTAGCCCAATAGCCATTTGCAAAAGCGGTCAAAAGTTTTCACTATCCGACGAATGCATTAATTCGCCATTTGTCTTGTGGCTGACAAAACGCTTATTAGTGGCGGCCATGTTGGAGCACGGTTGTCCATTAATGACCTCAATGAATTTTAACACTCTCCCTTTCTCCTCCACCCCTTTTTGCTATTCATTTAAATGATTTACAACTCGCGACCACTGCTTGTGAAAGGTTTGCTTGAGTTGAAGTTCACGAAGGCGTTTGCGCATTTAAAGACTTTGGAAGAAGCTCTAGTTATGATTGTGTAAAGGCTTAAATATGCAGAATAATAATCAAGTTTGCTTACACTAGAAGTTATCTTGCCCGCTGAAACTTCTACACATAAGAGCACAATCTACTAAATAGCCTGATATTTTCTTTACTTTTCCAATTGTAATCGGGTTATCAACTAAGTTGCATTAGATTATACTAACCAACACTATTTTGAAAATATTGGTGAGTTAATTACTTAATAATATACATTCGAAAAGCGTATTTTAAGATTCAAAAATGGGTTAGTTGATAACGTAACTAAACTATATATCTGTTTTCCCTTGTTAAACTAACCCATCAAACATAAGGTAATGTTAACTTGATTGTATTTTTAGTTTTGATTCGGGCCTAGCAAGAACATTAAGAAATGCATGCTTTTACTTACAACATGCTTTTTACTTTTCCAATCCAATTATAACCAATTATTAACTAAGTTGCTTTATATTTTTAATGCTAAGCAGCATTTCGAAAACATTGCTGTGTTAAGGCATATAATAATGAATGTTTGCTAAGTACTTTTAAATACATGCATAGTTTAGTTGATTACATTAAAAATACACTATTAATCTCCCCAAAAACATCAATCATAAGAAAATGTCAATTTAGTGGAAAATTAACATTTAAATTGATTAATAATTCATTTAAAAAAACTATCGCGTTGAATTCAGGTTTATGATTGCTTATTGCAGAAGTTTACAGCCTTGCCTTGTCGATGTCTGCCTAAGCAAAGCAAGAGAGAAAAAAAAATATTTTGTGTCTTATTTTTATTTATTTATACATACTCAGTTTCACTTATTTTGTTATTAAGATGCATTCGTACTCATTCATTAATATGTACGAATCGTGTCATTAATTTTTTAAGCGCTTTTTGTGTGAATTTATAAATTTTTTATGATATGTGATTGAAGAAAGCTTTATTTTCGATTAAGCATTGTACATATTTGGAAGTAAAAATTTAATCTTCACAGATGAGAAGTTCATAAAATATGTACTCAGATTATTTAGTAGCTAATTATCATTGTAAGGTTCTAATTGAGTTTTTAAGAGCATGAGTGCCTGCTTGAGGTATCTTGTCCAAGTACCAAGATCAAATTTATGTCACATAATGTTCAACTAATTAAACAGGCAATAATGAAACTTAAGAGTAGACAGGTGACATAGAAACATGTGTTATATAATAAATAATTTAGAGTAGGAATTATTTTTAAATATTAAAAAATTAGATCAGAAACGCCTTTCATTTACAAAAAAAAAATTATGGCTTTTCTTTATACTGTTAAGCACCGCCATAACGAACCTGAGATGTAGTAAACACTCGGTTTTAATGAACTTTTTTAGTGGTCTCTTCTGCTGAACTCCAATTAAACTAACATTATTTATATGCTTGTAATGGACAGTTGGAAAATTGGTTGATCGTTTATTGTAGACTCTAATTTTATTTCCTTAGTTTTTTTTCTTTCTTTTTTCTTAGTTTTTTCAGCTTTAAATTTGCAGGAGTTGCGATTGCAAATAACGGTGTTTCTTTGCCTTGTTATGGAATGCTTTCGCTTTTTACCCTCTTCCTCTTTTTGTTGAAAAAGGACAAGAGTTTGCAGTAACTTCGATCTGGGAGGTGAAATCGGTATGAAATATTCTGATTTTTTTTTCCCTGCAGAAATTGAAGGCTAGATACGAATATTGGTGAACTCTATTTAAAATTGAATTGTAGTCAGTCGAAAATCACTAATTTTATCCATAGAATGATTTTTTTTTCTTCTTCCAATGCCCACCTGGGGAATGACATCTCGTCAATACAGACATCTGAAGGGCAGATTTATTGACCACTCTTTCAGGGGCACCATGTTAGGTGGGCCAAAGTTGCTTCCACAGTAAGGGCAGATAGTACAGAGAATGAAAGAACATCTGTGCCTTGCCCGAGATTCGAACCCAGAACCTTTTTGATGCAAGGCCAGTTCCCTGACCTCTACGCAGATCGGTCGGCATCCTTAGAATGTAAAAGCTAATGATTCTTTTTTTTATTTTATTAAATATTTTACTATTTTATTTATTATGTATTTAAGCAGTTAATAATTTATGAACAAATGTTATATCGTAATTTCTATATCCAACAATGCTATTGTCTCATGCTAAAAAAATAATTTTTTTTTCAGACTTGCGATTTAATGAACCATTGTTAAAGATGGAATAAGATATGGTGGGGCCTAGGACCCATATGTAATTTGTCGCCCAACCTATACGAAATTAGCCAAAAATGTACAGATATTCTATGAAATTGAATTCAAGTTAAGCTTGTTTAAGAGAGATTCGGAAAGAAGAAGGATTTTGAAATTTTCAATTTTTAAAACTTATTACATTAAACATTAAATACAATTCAATGTTTATGTCAGCAAAGTTGTTGTAAAAACTATCCAACATACAAATTTTAAAAATCGAACGAGACAAATAAGAGTTTTGCGTTTTTATTAAACTTGTTAAATTTTAATTACAGATAAAATCAGGGAGTTGGAGGAGGGGTATTGAATGAAATATCATGACCAAATAAAATTTTTTTATTCATTTATTCAATTTTCCGAATTTTACACTTAAAATACGTAAAACACTTTTAATGATTCGAAAGGAAGAATGTAAAACATAACGCTTGAAAATATAAAGAAAATTTTTAGAAATTTACTTCAATTAATTTTAACTTCAAAAGCTTAGAGATCCCTTGTGGGGCCCTAAAAAATTTTGAGGCCTAAAGCTACAGCCCTACTAGCCTCCCTCTTTATCTGGCTCTGGCCATCATTCACACTGGACTTATTGCTGAGTCCACAGACAGTTCACTATAGCGGGGTTCAACTGTATTGTGTTATTTTGCGCCATTTCCATAACTATTTCAGAAGATGCTGGCTAAAAATGGCCATAACTGTAATAAAATAAATAACTGTTATCATAATCATGGATCACAATCATAAATCACTATCATAATAATCATCATGAATCATAATCATAAGAATCATGAATAAACGTAATAAAATCGAATTGCTGTAACAAAATCATGACAACTTAGCATATTATTTGCGAAAAAGCGTTATTTCACTTTGCTGACTTTTCCTTCGACGGTTAGCTTTAATTACAACAGTGTACAAATGTGATTAATAACGCAAATACATTCCTTTTGAAAAAAACTGCAGATCGAATTTTTATTACTGTTACTTCGTTTCCACGTTTGACACCATTTTGCTTGTTATTTTATATTACACGTATGTATTTTCGTTTATGATTGTTGCTACTTTGACTCTTGAGGCCATCGCTGCAACACTCAATAAAATTGGCGACACGTTAAGCTTTGATGAGCTCTGCGAAATGATGGACTGCAACATTACAACATCAAACACAGGACACGGCAACTAAAACCAACTTTTTAATCCACGCAGCTATTTAAAGGCTTATCGAAGCTCCGCTTACTGAACCAAAACTGAAAATAAAATATAGACTCTGCGGGCAGATGTTCATCTTTTTGAGCGTGAGATAATGTCAAAGCAAGAGGGAAGGAAAAAAAAGGGACTAAAAAACAAGACCAGCGAATGTCCAATTAGGGTGTGAGTTATAGCTAGTTTGAAACATTGACTAGCCTTCTACAAACCAAAATCAAATAAACGTTCCTTTTTGACTATCGTAAAAAAGGGATCAAAATGACTTGGAATCATTAATCAAACTGGAATGCCAGTTTCCTTCCTATTTTGGGAGAACCATTTCCAAATGAAATTGGCCTAGTGCCAAGAGGTGGTTGAACTATTTAGGGTAAAATTTCATTCTTTAGTTAATTCTGACCGCTCCCGATTTAAAATATTTTTCATAGAGTCATTAGAAATAAAAAATATTTCTTACTCTATTTCATTGCTGTGCAATTTTAACTACTGGTCTAGCATCTTATTGCAACTATAAAGCCAGCAGATTAAGTCTAAACACTTCTATTTTAAGATATCTTATGGTTTCATTCTATAATTTTTCTCTCTCTTTACAATACTATTAAGGTACTACACACTTTTACTATTTAGGACACAATTACATTTCTTGTATAATTTTTACATTGATTTGAAAGTAATTGCAATAACTAATTTGATAGAAATTTCGAATTTTTTATCAAATGAGTTGTTGTAGTTTCTAATTTCTGTGCTCTCAGAATATGCCATAAAATATAAAGTAATACGTTTGCAGGTGTTATTCACTACAAAAATTGAATGACTTCATAAAACAAAAACACCATAAAACAAAAATTATTGGAATTACTTTTAAAAAGACTTATTGCAATAAAGAGGCTTATCAAAAAAGATCGAAATAAAAGGACTCACAAAATTAAATACAGGACACGGCAAATTACTTAATGTTGACATTATTTACTCCAATGGAATTAAAATACCAATTTTTACAAGACTTTCTTATTTATTTATTTAAGTAGGTTGTAGTTATTACTGTGAGACTAGACTCAATCAAAAAAGTTCGCTGTTATACTGCTAGCTTTGAGTAAGTTTCGAATTCGAACGGTCATCATAGTACAGGAAATATTAAAAAAGTTACTAAAACTTATCGTTTTATGGATGAGAGAAATTCGAAACGGAAAGGGAGGAACAAAAGCATTGGAGTTCTAATCTTTTTAGAATTGAGTGACGGGCGGGTCTGGTTGCTTACAAGCTTTCTTTTATTCCAGGATCATGTGTAGCTTTCAGACCAGCTCAATTCTGTAGGGTACAGTGTCGAGTTGTGGTGGCAGAGGGAATAGAACCTTTCACCTCCCAACGAGACGATTCAAGTTCAAATAACAGCGATTGCTGATCGCTGCGGAATCTGCTTCTAGCTCGCACCAATAACTGTACTGACGTAAAAACATCTATAGTGTTAAACGGATCATGGATTAGAATCTCCTTGCTGTCGAAAGAATCATGGGAGTTTTCGTTGTTTCCTTTCCATGTAAAGCACATGCGATTAGTTGTATCAAAAAGTCCTCCACGGAGACTGGCTTTCTCCAATGCTTGATCTAGGAATTTATTGCCTTCTGGTTTGAGTTCAAACGTTAAGACACGGTTCCCAGCAGATCACCGAAGTCAAGCATCACTGGCTGCGGTCAGTGTGCGGGTGGGTGACCACTTGGATCAGTGTGCGTTGGGACCTAGGGTGTGCGGCATTGGTCCTCGTTAAACTGTTCTACCGTAAAGTGCCCGACTTCGCGTGCAGGTCGTCGGGCTACCGAAGCGGGGGTGCCATCCCCTCTGCAGAGGATCAAAATTGTGATGGTATGTCTTCGGATCATCCTCAGGGATGTTTCCCAGACCGTCGCCAATAGCCCATTGTGCAGCTTTAGTGCGACGCAAATTAACAACAACAACAATTGAGTTCAAAATTACAATTAACGGAATTCAATCAAATTTACAGAGTTGAATAGTATTGATAGTCGTAAACTCAAAATTTGGTCGACTGTTTAGTGCCGGTTATGAAATAAAATTAAGTTACTATATGTACGCAATACATGTAGTTTCTTTAGTTCGTCATACGCATTCCATCTGTAACTTAAGTATTCTTGTATCAATAAAATTACTTAATCCAAAAGTTTTTTATCCTGAATTTCCACGTTCAAATAAGAGTATTTATTCTACTTTATTTCTAATCAAAGAATTAAATATTGGTCTAATACCTCCTGTTTCATAACAATATGAGTTATAAAAATTAATGAAGCCTATTTATTAGGTATATGAAATATTAATTCCATCTATTCTTCTTTGTTTGATTTCCACTCTCAATTGATCTTGTGTTACAATAGCGTGTCTGTTATTCATAATTATTATTGTTGAATTCGTTTTAATTTCGTAATACGTTCGCGAAATTTCCATTGTGGCAGCAAATGTGATGTATTAAATTAGGTTTTGAGATCTGAATGAAAAGCTTCATTAAATGAATTAAGACAGCAGGGATTCTTGTAGCAATAGAGGCGAAACCTCCTTTTGAACGATTTCAACAGTTCATTCTGTTAACTTGCCAAACGTGACCAAGTCATCTCCTAACCTGATCTTAACGTTTTATTCATAAGGATGTTAAAGGAAAGTAATGGCTATCTATTTATTTGAGGGGGATATCTATATATTGCTAACAACATGTCGTTTTTATATTTACTAGAGTTAATTTTGGTTAAGTATTTATTGCTATTATGTCACTTGTGATCGAGTATATTTTATTGTAGTTAATTGAATTGAATATTTTATTTATTATCGAAGTCTTTTGGGGAACTTGAATTTATTGGTAGTTATTTGAATTGAATATTTTTTTTAAATTTTATTATTGAAGCTTTTTGTGTTGCTTTAATGTATTTGTAACTACTTTTTGAATTAAATATTTTATTTTCTTGTAAAATCTTTTCGAGAGGTTTTAACGTGACCTATTTGTAGATATTTGAATTATATATTTTATCCATTATTGAAGCTTTTAAGGGTTTTAGATGTATTTTTAAATTGTTTTACATGCGAGTTAAACAATAAACAGTGTTAACTCGTATTTTATTGCATTTGTGACTTATTAAGAACTTTATTCGCTGCAGAAACATACAAATCGGAAAAAAACTGTCGACATATTTCAAGCGCTGAAAAACAGGCGCTGTTGTTCAAGACTTGCCAGGCGTGAATGAGAAGAAAACGTGTGATTTGAAATAAAAACTTAAAATTGACAACGTTAAATGGAAAATAAAGAAGAGAAACAAAATTAGAAAAACCACAGTAGTCGAGAGAGAAAAAGATGAAAATAGAACAAGAAAAACCACAGTGGCCAAGAGGACAGACCCGGGGTAAATGCATTTCCTCGGGCGTAAAAGTAGTTGGCATCCCTACGAATAAGTAATTCAAACTAATCTATTTAAAAAGACCTGGTAATCAAGCTATAATGCTTTTAAATGTTGGCGAAATTTTTTTTTTCTTCAAAAATTTGCATAACTTTTTTATCCACTTCAAATATGAGCCATCATTCGATTAACTCTACTTGAAATATATATATTAAGTTTCAGTGTCAAACTTTTGGATTAGCCATAGTTTTTTATATTTAAAATAAATTTCTCAAATAATAAATGGTAACAGAATATAAATTTTATAAAAGGAATTTTAAGAAATAAAGTAAATTTTTTTCAACAGATTTTCCACTTTTGTATTAGGAGTTAATCATGTGTTAAATGAACGACTTATATTTATGTGGGCTAAAATTTCAGGATTAGCATCTTTGCCATTTGAAATATCCATCTTAAGTTTAGATGTGATTAATTTTAAGATACTTTCTTATTTTTACTTATTTATTATTTTTTTTACGTGTTACAATAGCGAACTTTAAATTAGAGGTTTTCATTTTACTTAGAATGAATTTCAGGGTCAATGTATTGATTACTATCTTACACTAATTACAGTTTTCATCTTTTACATTTTTGGTATGTCTTTTGTGTGAGTATTTTTCTTTTTATACTACTATGTGAATGTTCCTCATGTGCTATGTATTTGTTGACTAAGCATGCGGTATTGTGAAACGAGGCTAGTTAAAAAAAAGTAATAAATTACTTTATAAATTTCAAGTTAAAAAACGAAAAAAGGTTAAATCGAATGTTTCCATTTTTAGAATACAAATGTATTTACTTTTCACAATATATTCTTTCGCCGTTTTAAATAGACTTTAAAAAATTTGTGTATTAAAACTTTTTTTTTCAAGCTTTTCTAAATGCCACTGAAAAATAAAGTCTTTTTTGAAATTACTTTTTTCGACCACTTCATCATTCATGTTTATTTATTTTTTTCCCTGTACTTTCACTGCGAAAAAGAAAGGGCATGTATAATTTGGTTGTGGTGTTTATTTTTCTCAAAAAACATTTTGTTGCTCAGTGCAAGAAATACTTAATGGATACTGAATGAACTAAAATGCCACATGTTTTTCTTTTTTTTTTTTTCTTTTTCTGCTTTTGAAGAGTGTTCGAACATAAAAAATTCCATTTAGAAGGTTTTCAACTTCGGGCTACAATAAAAGAGTGACTTTTGGAACTCTCGAATGTTTACTTTTTCGAAAAGCTTGAATTGTATGAATTTTAAAACTTGTTACTTTTGTGTTTTCAAATCTCGAAGCGATTAAAGGCGGTGTGGATCATGGACTCAAATTTGAAGCACGCAAGCAGCTTTTTTTAGAATAGCGTTGGGGCAATTACATTCAAAAGTAATAAATGAGAAAGCTTATTTTTTTTCCTTCTTCCCCGCCTTCAAGAAAAGGAATTTCCTTCTATACTATGGAAGATACTATTTTTTTTCTAGTACAAAAGACACACGCCACATTTTCAAAAGTGACTCCTTTCCTAGATCTCTTTTTATTGGGGTGGATTTGTGAAATGGGCGTGTGTATCGCTGTGTGAAATGTATTGTTGTGGGGGTGCGTGTATTGTATGCCTAAACTTTTTTTCTTTTTCTCCTACTTCGAATCCAAACATTCCTAGTTATTCTCTTCAACTTCCCTCAATAGTCGAACATATTTCTCTACAGAAAATAAAAATGATCGGTATTTGCGGACATTTCTGTTCGTATCTTTGGCATTTCCACATTTAAAACTTTACTCTTTTCTGAAAAAAAGAGAAATGCATGTGGTGAGTTACCGAAATGCAAGTATGCATTTCAATGACTCACCACATGTTATATGTTTCTAGACACATGCCTACACATGTTATACGTTTGTAAGTCACTACAATGCAAGTACAGGGTGCGTAGCGTTTTTAAAAAGTGCTTAAAGGTGCTTATTTTCGATTTTTGGAAGCCCTTAAAGGTGCTTTTTTCATTGGGTGTTTTTAAAAAGTGCTTAATTTTCCCTTTTTCAAAATGAGATTTTTCCCTTACCATGTTGATTTTCGCTACGAATTATGCATATAGACACAGTTCACGTTGTTCTATTCAACGTTTTCACAATTAATTTAACCCCAAACTATTTCGGCGTATTGTTAGTCCCTAGCGTATGAAAACTCCATTCGTTTTACATGATTCTAAATTTCATGATTTTTGACAATTGTCTGAAACAATGCCAAAAGGTTTTTTTTTTCTTTTTGACATGACGGTTAAAACCAGGTAAAACCATCAATTGTTAATAAGTGGCAATCCGTGGACGAACTTATATGAAGAAAATTAACTTCAAATTGCAGATGTTGTACATAGGACCTTTGATCATATTTAAAATTATTTTCTTTCCATTACGCGACACAAACCAAGCATCATTTGTCAAAAACTTTCCAACCCTGCCTAATTATGATATTTTTTTAAAATGCTTAAAAATAATTTTTGAGTGCTTGAAAAGTGCTGAAAAGGTGCTTATTTTTGTTGAATAATTTGGCTACGCAACCAGAAGTATACATCACGATTATTACGCGCCTGCCGGTTTCATTAACACGTTGAATGACACGCTAATTTTACATGGCTTGCCCGTCTGGCCAAAATGATTTTCTCAGTACGCATTACATTAATTTCTTCAAACCATTTTAGTAACGATAATAATATTTAAAAAAATTTAAAAGCATTAAAAATGTACTCGAATTATGTGTTTCTAATAATCTTGGCTTCGCCGGTCACCGGTGACCCCCGTGGTACTACGAACAAACTCAGAGCCGGTCACCGGTGACCCCCATGGGATTCAACGTGTTAAAAATGTTTGTACCAAAAGTTAGCGTATTATGAAACGTTATGGTGACTGTTTCAAAATCTGCTAATTTTCACTATATTTATCCTTCGTAAAAAATTTTGCTTCAAATTGCGATATAAAGTATACTTTGGGTGCATCATCCGTAAAATCCATTTACCATCAAATGTTTTTTATTTTTTTTATTTCCAATGAGCTGGACAATCGGTCTTGCCGATGAACAGACCTAGTGCGTTCTCCAGAGATGGTATCCACTCTTTCAGGACCACCACAATGGGTGAGATACCGTTGGTCATGTTAATTTGGACGTCTAGTTTCTGCCACACTAGATGGCAGCACCGAGACTCTATTCATATGCTAAAGTGCACTAGGAATTTAATTTTGCCGGAAATGCCAAGAGCCAATAAGGCACTCCAGGGATCTTTTACATGCCGCATAATCATACGACATGGCCGCTGAGGATTTTCTGCATCCCGAAAATCCGGTGTCTGGGCCGGGGATCGAACCCGCAGACACCATCAAATGTTAGACCGTAATTTTTGCAGTAATATTTATTTAATTAGAGTGATTCAGTGATTTTACTTTAACTATCACTATATCAATTATATTATTTTTTGTTACATGTTTAAGTAAAAATGGACCTCACGGTACAAAGTACCATAGCGAAATTATACAATTTGCATTCAAGCAAAATTTGTACTATATTATGTTTTTATTTACTATATTTTGTGTAGGAAAAGAGTCAACCTTATAATTGTTCTCTAGCATTGACTAGCACCTTAGTGACTAGATAGCATTCACAGATGACTAAGCAAGTTTTCATCGTTTTCTGACCGTTACAAATAGAATTAAGTCATTTTAACTTTCTAATATAATTTATCAAAATTCCTTCATCTTTTACTCTTAACTAGAGTGTTCAAATCTCATATAGAGCTGTTTGTCTGATAACAATTTAATTTCCAATCGTTTCCTGGCCACCAGGTGCAAAATTTATCGCCATATTATGGTCAAAGGTAATTACTTATCATCAATCAAAATTTCAACCTCTTCCAATCTAAGCAACTGACAAACACATATCTAAAAAGAATAAAATAGCAAAATTAAATAAAAAGTTTAGTATCTAAGTTTTTTTTTTATTTAGACTAAAAAGAAGAAAAGAACTTTTTGTCAGATGATCTAAAAAAAAAATATAGGGTGCATCACTTCTGTAATTAATTTTTAAGACCAAAAAACTACCCTTCCCCCTCCCCAGTCTTCCGAAAATCATGTGCTTTGCATTTTTCATTTTAAGCATGACAAAAATAAAATTATTTTCTTCATTACATTTTAATTGAAAATGTTTTATTGTTAATTTTATTTTGCTATTTTTAAGTAATTTGGGTCCACATTTATTTTTCACGATCTTTTATTAATTAAAAGGCTTGAGGCGATACAGTGATAAGTTAAATTTTTTAAAATGTGACATTTTTACATGTTTATTAAAGTATTTCTTAGCATTATTTCCTGATAAGTACTTTACAAAAATCCGGAATTTCCGGATTTTAAATTTTTTTTAAAAAAGAAGAAAAACATGAATTTCTAGTGCGAATAGCTTGGGAAGATTGTAATCCTATTTTAATCAAATTGTTTTTATCTGATATATTATCTGAAAAATCGATTAAACGTTGCATCATAATGTCATGATACTGCGCTTCAAGATGATGCACAGTATCGTGTAATCAAGTTAAAAAATTAACATTGTATGGTTTATATGGTTACACTTAACACCATATTAACGCAGCAACCATATTAACAAATTTGAACAATTATGTGGTTCGACGCTCTTCCAACTTTTTAGTGCTGGTTTTTGGTTGAAATTTTGTAATATTTAATTTATTAACTATTTTAACAAAAAGCACAATTTTAAATTTATTAAGAAACGTTAAAATTGTGCTATCAAACAATTGAATGACGCTCTACCATATTTTATTGAGCTATATTACATAAAATAGCAGCAGCAAACTCGGATCTTGATTTTCCCAGATATTATACCTGAAATTCATAATTGTAAATATTAAAATTGGTGATTAGAACGTTTCCTGAGAACACCCTTTGTTCTAAAAAAGTTTTCAAAAAATGATTCTTTCAAATTTGACTCATAAATTAATATTTTCATATCATTGTAGCGCATTACATTTTAGACAACAAAAAAAAAGCATTCTTTTAGTCATAAATTCATAATTAGATTACAATATTCTTTTTTAGTTATGAAACTGAATGGGACTTGAGTACTGTATCCTCGTTTTGATTACTTTCGGAATAAAAATCATCAAATTTTCATTATGTCTTTATGATACGAATCTTCGTTTTTGACAACGTAGTTCGAAAATAAGTCCGCTCCTGGCTTTTGAAAAATTTGAATAATTTTCCCTCCACTCCACGAAGTGGAATAGAACTTCATCTCCTTTCATTAGGGATTTTTCAAGTGTGTTATGCAAATAAACCCTTTTCCTGACAGGCATCAGGTGCTTTTTGTCTGTATTCACATAATTTGTCTGTGCATTGCCTGGTACAAGCTGCAAACATACCTCATAAATCGATTTCCTCCCGGAGTTTTCCTTTTTTTTTTTACTTCCTACTTTTGTTCCTTTATTTTGCAGTCGTCCTGCATTTTGGGAATGGGAGTGGGGAAGTCAAGGCACGTCTTCGAATTTTCTTGTAAAAGATACAGAAACTCCACAGTCTCTCCCCCTCTTTTTTTTTCTTTTCATTTTTGAATCTAGTACCTCATCGAAGATTTGTCTCTGATGTATTTTTCTTTATTCCTGAAATTGGTTATTGACTCGAATTTATATCAGCCCAGTTCTTTTGTTTCGAGATATTGGAATATTTTATAATTCAGACATCTTAATATAATAAGTATGCTAAGATAAATATGCATTAATAAGTATATTATATTTGTAATAAGTACTAGCTGCCCTTGGCGACCAACTTGGGCAACTTTCAAAATTATTTTGTACTACGTGTAAACTGTACTGATAACCAAGCCGAATGCACAGTATAACAGTATTTAAATATTCTTATTCTTCAACTCGTCCTCTAATCCTAACTTGTACTAACCTTTTTGTTCGAAACTTTTGCTTGAAAAAGGCAAGCTCCGTCAGCAATAATTGGTATGACAGTATACGGCACCATAGCGTTGTTTGTGTTTAAAATTTCTGCAGCCATTTTAGGAAGGATAAAAAAAGAATCTAAATAATTGCTTCGTAACTAAGTTTTTATTTATATTAAAATACAAAACTATTCTAAATGAATGCTTATCGTATAACTAAACTATTCAACACTACTTAAATTATTACGTAAGACAACCCAACAAAATGATAACTATAGTGTTGCCAATAGATAGAGAAATATCCGAGTTTATGGTGCCGCATAAGATAAATATATATAGATCATTTCATCTGGTTTAATTTAGAATTTAACAGCGTGGATATTTTTAACATGTTCTTGTTTCTAGTTCATGGTTTTTTTATTCAGTGAGGGGGTGTGCCGCTTCACAGACAAGTCTGGAAACGCTGATCTAAGGAGTCAATATTTATTCATCAAATTGATCTAAATATGGCGGACACCCATTAGTTTCAAATTAAAAATACCGCTGCACTATTGTCATTTTTTTATTAAACTTTAATTAACACACTGTTTTAATTTTATTAAATTCGATTTTGATCATTATATACATGATACATTAATTCATCAATGGACAAGAATTTTTTAAATGTAACATCAGTGTAATGTTAAGAGAACAGGCAGTAAGTAGTAACGATGATATTTCCTCTTTAAATATTTTTAATCATTGTGAACTTCTTCCATCTTTAACGCAACGAATTATTTGTATACTTCACCTCAAATGTAATTTATTCACTACATCTCTAATGCGGGCGAAGAGTTATGACGCTGTATTTCCATAAGCGAGAATAACAATTATCGTTGAAGTTTTATCACGGCCATCAGGGAGAGTTAACTATTGTGAAGTTGGAACAAATAAAAGGCCTCCTTCTTTTCCTTAAACTTGCCAAACCTCCTTTAGTAGTTTTGTTGGCGATTTATAATCATACCAAGATCATTATTTTTCCATTTCTTCCCTAATGATGGCAGTGTGTCTTGTTTGAGCAAACAATTCGATGGTGATTTCAAGCGGCATGAATCCTAATTGTGTCTGAATATATGTCATGCCTGCTTTTCCATGTTATTAATAGTCTCAGGTCATCTTGCATACGCTTTACTTTCCATCATTTTATGCCAAAAGGCATTGATATGATTGTCTGTGTTGGCGATGAATTAGAAATTGTTTCTTACGATTGAATTGTTGGCGATATCACATGAAAGGGCTTGTTTCCGGAATCGAAAGTGTGCGATAAGACAAATAACAAATTTGTCTGCATATTGTGGATTGTGTTACGTCTTCCGCTCTTTGTAATCTGATTGAGGTACAAAATTGAGTCATTTTGTCTCGTATCATTTTCGCTGTTTGTCACATAATGGAGAATTGATCAGATCTCAATCGTTGCATTCCTACTGAATACCCTATTTAAATATAATAAATTTAGTTCTGCTATTTTTTTGATAATATCTTGGTTAAAACGTGAAACCTATGCAGCATTAATTTTTAACAAGTGTGCAATTGTCTTTCATATACTTTTAAGCTGTGTAATATCACTAAAAGTTTTTTTTTTCTTTTTGCATGTTTGAATAAACATTTTCCAATATTACATAAAAAAAATCTGTGTTATTTGCTTTCTAAAATAAGCAATTTGAATACATATTTAAATAATTTAACGCACTGAATCAGTTTTTATTCAGTTATCAAAAATACTAGAAAATAAATGTAAGTTTTCTCACAATTATTAAAAATTGTTTTCTTTTATTAACCTAATTTAATTCATTCTATTTCTTTTATTAGCATTAGTAAATATTTATACATACGTATAAACATGTAAATATATTTTTAAATGTTAAATAATTAAATACGTATAGAAATAAAATATACATTATATTAATATGCAGTTATTAATATGCAATACTTATTTGCAGTTTAGTAGCAATAGAAAAATTATTTCATTCTATAATGTCGCCAAGTTCAAGAAAAATTTCGAATTTCAGCACAATAGGAGCTTTAAACATTTTTCCATAAATGAATAAAAACAGAATAGTTTTTCGTGGTCGTTTTGTTTTTACGTTTGTTTCTTTTTAAAATTTTTTTTTAAATTGTAATTATGCAATTTTTTTGTTATTATTCTTTTCTTTCTTTATTTATTTACTTCGCCTTTTTCCTTATTTCGTAGAACATTAAACTATTATTCCATGAATACAGTCAGTTTCTAAGAAATTATAATAATGCAGTTTGGTACATTTTTTTTTTTGACAGAAAATTATTGAAATGAGTTTAAAAAAAGTAAATTGCATTGCAATAGCTGGCTGAAATGATTGCTAGTGATAATTGGACCAAAGATTATAAGTTCGGTTTTCATTGGACTAACTTGAGAAGTTTACGTGGGGGTTCTCTGTTTGCAATAAATTTAGAGGCTTGTTAATTGCATTCGAAAAGTGCACCTAAAAGACTATTCAATATTCTTTTTTTCGAAGTTAAATTCAAAATTAAATTAATAAGGAGGTTATAATTATTGCGTCATGGGTAGAATAAAACAAGTTTGCTTTTCTATAAAATTTCTGTTAAACAATTAGAAACAAAGCGAATGAGAGGCTGAGTTCGATGTCCTAGCAAAGTAGAAATAAAAAATAAGCAAATAAAAGGCTATGTGTATACCTATTTTTAGAAAAAAATTGTTGCTATCATAATAGACAAAATAATTTTTTTCGACTAGTATTTCCCATTTTTTAAATTTTTTATTTTAGAAGTACATGCTTTAATTTATCAGTACATAACTATCCCTGCTATAAATAAATTTATTCTTGCTATTGTATTATTTATTAAATCGAGCCAGATGCTGAACTACATCCTTGAGTGGAATAAATAAATCATTTGTCGTAATTTTGTTGTTGTGAATGACAACTAGCTGTTTGTACTATTATGTATTTACATCCCAGTAAAACAAAAACCTGCTTCAATCTTCTTTTTTCTTCTTTTTTTTGAGAACTTATTATTTATTCTATTGAATATTAAAAAGTAATTTACCGAAATTTTAAATTAATTGATTATTTCTTTTTTGTATATTAAATAAAAAAAATTCTTTGCGTCTTAGAAAATTTACTTAAAATTTTTAAAAGGTAGTTAACGTAGACGCGTTTCGTGGTATAAAGGAAATTGATCAGCCTATTTTTATTTCCGCATCTTGGGCTTCGTAACTGGCGGTTATTTGCTGTTGAAACTACGAAACCCGTTAGATGTTTATGTTCTCAATCATTCATCAATGACACAATACAAACACAGACACAATATATCAATAATTATTTGGACATTTTGTCTCTTTCTCTGTTACTCTGGGTAAATGTTTCACTTCCCGTTCACAATATATTGTGCAAGCGTGGGAAAGCGAAATTGTTTCTACATTCTTAAGTCTTTTTTTGTTTTATCATTTTTTTGTTGTTGAATTAGACTAGTCTTTTCAAGAAAACCAGTTCCGCTTATGATTTTCTTCTGAGGAATATGTTACTGAAGTTGAAGAAGCTTTCTTTAAAATCTATTATAAAATTAATTAAAATGTGGTTATGTAAGTTAATTTCTGAAATTAAAGTACGTACAGTGCGCAGCAAAGATAAATAAATAAAAAATAAAATAAATAAATAGCTATAATAAATATTAATACTAAGTCATCGAACCACCCTGAATAACTTTTGATCTAATGATCGGATCTTCCCCTTGTAGGACTCAATCTTAATGGACCAAAGAGGGGGACCTCAAATATGCTAATTAATTAATGCAGACGATGTTTTAAGTTACAAAAGCAGGCAAAAAAGGAAAGGAATTTATCAGAATAAACATACCTTCTTTTTTTTGTCGGTTTTGGATTATTTACCCTGAAAATGTAGGGGGTAGCCGCATTATATATATGGTCCCAATAGTTTTGTCAGGAAAGCGGTTTAAAGTTTGAAGCCCTTAAATTTTTATAATTTTTTAAAGTTCTAAATTTTTGTATAATATTTTAAAACAAAAGAAATTTAAAAAACGGGACTCACTGATAAAAATTAAAGTTATAATAAAGTCGTTGCTATATTTTTTTGAAAAGGGCTTAATAAGATTTTTAATCATATTAATAAAAAACAAATATAAAAAAAAGGGTATAAAAAATTAAGGAATCATGCTAAATTTGAAGTTGCTGTTGCCCCGATCTGGCCTACAGCATGAATCGGGTGTTTTTTTCAAAAAATAAATTTTAATTATTTGATCTAACTTTTGATCATATTAAATTTGATTTAAATTTGATTCGTTTATTTTCATTAAATAAATTTTTTAAACTTTTTTTTGTTTTCATTTAAATTTTCGTTATCTAGCTGACTTTAATCAGATTTTATTCATTTATTTATTGAGACATAGAGAACTAAGAAGCACTTTTAAAATTAAATTTTTAACTTCTGTTCCGTGTACAGAGTGACCACCTTTAATCTATATTTTTAGTCATTTGCGATGTCTTTAGTTTTTGCGTTTTATAAAACTGATTTAACGATAAACTTAGGAAACTAAATCATTAATCTAATGAAAAAAGCTGAGTTTTCATTCAAGTTTCAAGCATTATCAAAATCAAGCCGCTTTTGACTGTTCTATGATAAGCTGGTGCCTGCAAAACTTCCGGGCAAATTTCTATCTAATTGGTACCAGTTTTGAATTACAATTGTTCCATCACACCATTTCTTATCTCGTTAAAAAAATTTATAAAATTTTATTTTTAAGCTTTTTTTCTTCAGAATTTGGTAATTCAACATCATTAAAAAAGAGCAAAAAAAAAGAGCTGAAAGGTCTATGAACTTATGAACCATCTTCCGAGATGGAACTTTGAAAAGTGCTTCAATTTATAGCTTTTCTTTCCGTCAACGCAACCATTAAATTTTCAAAACAATGCTTAAATGAAAACAAAACCATTCACAAACATAAAAGCGAACGATATTTTTACTCAATAGTTCCTTATTTTTTAGTTGGCAACCGAAAATAGGTCGAGCAGGTAACGTCTTTTAGCAAGTAACTCATCCACGCTTTAGAAGTGAATCTTTTATTGTGCACAGAGAAAATGCCTTTTTGAGCTGATGCCACTAACCACAAGTAAATAATGCTTGAGTAGCTCGTTTGCCTGCCATTCTTCATTCAATTTGGACGAACAAGGATTTCCACCCACCTGATTTAAGGCTGTGGGATTTGGAGAGATGTTGTAAGATTTAATAGGTTGCAGACACAATAGACATGAATTCCTCTATGAAGTCACGATTGTGTATTTGCTTTTCTCCACGCGTAATTGATACCTCTTCTTTTGAGCATGGAGGATGAATGAAATATGCGGTTTGATAACGGTACTGCCTAAACTTTTTACTCCTTTTCCTCTTCTCATTTCTTCTATTTATTTTATAATTAAGTTTTCTTGGAAGTTTCTGAAGAAAATATCAGTGCTGTGCCATTTTTTTTTAATGCGAAGTTTTTTTTAGCATTCTTTAACTCTAAGATTGTTTTAGTCTTTTAAATTTGCTTCATATCATTAAATATTTTTGCCTGTGGTTTTTTCACATCCGAATGTTAACTATAAATCCAACTTTTCTACTTTTTGTTTCCTTCATACTAAACAACAAGTTAATACTTAACGTAATAAAAATAATTATACTATTTAATTACGTGTACTTATAAGACAGTCTTTAGAAAATCACTAAGAGTGTTGTCGCCAACCACGTGGTGTAGCGCAATAAATAGGTAGGTGCTTTATTTGAACTAGAGCTGCTCAATGGACTATTGGAGACGGTATGGGACACATTCTTCGAACATGCCATCACAATTTTGATTCTTTGTAGAGAGGTTGGCTGTTCTGCATTGGTTCCCCGACGACCTGTGTGCAAAGTCGAGCACTTTACGGTAGAACAGTTTAACGAGGTCCGATACCGCGCACCTTCGGTCCCTACTCAGGCTGATCATAGCTTACCTCACTTATCCACCGCAGCCAGTGATGTCTGCCTTCGGTGTTCTACTGAGAACCGTGTCTTTATGATCAGTTCACTCGCAATAAACAGAGAACAACCACCTCTCCAATAAAACTTTTACGTACGTATGCTCTTAAGTAACTGATTATAAACTGCATTGAAGAATATGCGATACAGGCATACTCCATTACTTCAGAATGTATTTACATGAACGTAACGAAATGTGTAACAGTACTAAAGAGATTTAGCACTTTCACGCAGCATTCCTCATGTTCACCTACTTATGTTGTGCTCAATCTATGTGCAGACTGCAGTGAACTGAGATTGTTTTGTTGTAACTGCGTTGCATTACGTAAACGTGTAGGATGCTGCTTGAAAGAGCTGAATTTTTCACGTCACAAACAGTTATAATATCGCACTCTTACGTAATATCCCATACGCTTTCGTACGTAAGATATGAGCACGCAGTACTACAAAACACCTTCGATTCTCTGCAGAGTTTGCACGGAATCTACGCACTCATGCGAAATCTCTTGAACCCCTCGTATTTTATTCGAAAAGAGAATGCATTTTAAAAATAGTTCATTGTGAAGTTGGGAATTAAAATGATGTTTTACAAGTCTAACAACCAATCCCCTGAATCGTTGTATTATCCATCAAAATTTTTATTTTATACCTATTATCCGGAAGTCATCATTTATCGGTGTATAAAAAGTTTCCCTCCCCCAGTAATGCCAGTGAAGAAAAAGGTAAAACGTAAACCAAAGTAAAGAAAAAGCTGATATGAGTAAAAGTTCCGCCGGAATTTATAACCCGTCGCAACACTTTCCTCTGATGTTTGGAAAAGGTAATTCCAGCTGAAGCGGAAAGTATAAAATAGACCATTGGGCAGATATTTTTCTACCCCACCCTGGCAGTTTCGCTTTCAGAGAAAAGCGATTCGTTTATGTTTGGCAATGGATCATTAATTTCCAATGGAAAAACCTTTGGCATCCCCCTTCTTCAGGCCCTCTATACCGCCAATAAGTCTTTAGCCCAGCCACGTAATACTCGATCGATACCGTCGATTATTGAGTAACTTTCCTTTACTGGTGTGCTGAAATTTTGCAAGAATCTTTCAGACCATGCATGGCTTGCCTCTTGGTGTTTTAATTGCATTTTTTTTACCTCTCTCGCAATCTCCCGTTTTGTTTACCCTTGAGTAAAAGTGGGATTGGAAGAGGGGTTGAGGGCATCCCCTGAATAATGAATGTTGTGCGCGAGTTTGCTAAGCTTGATCATTTCGGGGGGTTCTGCTTTCTCTTGGGGATATTCACTCAATTGGGTCGATATAATAGCTTTTAGGAAGGCAATGGAAAAATCAGGATTTCTGCCTGTCTCATTTATTTGTCTCAATAATTCAGTGGACGTATGCCTCTATCGATCTTCAGTCAGGCCTATTTAGCAAAACTAATTTATCTTTATTTTCTTGTGTCCAGGGAAACTTTGTTTCTTACTCCGTTGAACTAAATGGATTAAAAAGTTTTTGGTGTATGGATGATAGCTTTGCAAAGTCGCTACGCTTTGCCAAATTTGTTATTGAAGCCTAATCTACGCCTTCGTGCTAATTATTCATGGATTTTAAGTTCTTTTTAATACTAAATATTTTTTCCCCACCATTTCCAATTTAGTGGTCTCTTAAGTAAAAATCTACCATACCGCTCTCTTTCGTACTTGAAATTGTTTTTCTCGAAATCTTAATAAACATCGAGTTCATGAAAAATAAATAATAAACTGCTATTTGATGCCATTTTGCTATCCTGTTTGGGAAGAGCTTTCTAAACTCAATTTAATGCCTGAATAAGTTAAAATCACATTTGAAGGGTTTTGGAAGTACATCAATAAGCCACGTTTTCAAAGTATTCAAGAGGACGTTTTCAGTGAAAAACGTTTCGATTTTCATGTAGGCAATAAAATATTTCCGTATATTGTGCTGGATATTCCGGGTACTACTTTCTTACCTGGTAACAATATCAAGAAACAATTTAATCCTAAAAATATCATGATGGGGCCAATTTAAACAAAAATGAAGTTTGTGTCCAAGCCGTTTGTTTCAGTTTTCCCCAAAACTTAAAATATATAAGTAAATACAGTCAAACCCCGCTATAGTGAACATGGCTTATAGTGAACTCCCAGATATAGTGAACGAAATGCTCGGTCCCGTGCCTTGCTGTACTCGTATAATGTTATTTTTAGTGGATATAGTGAACCAAAAAAGTGAGGAAGTTGGATATAATGAACTTTTTTCTGTCTTCGACTGATTCCCCCCCCCCCCATTTCCTTTGTAATAATTTTGAAATTTGTACTTCAAAATAAATACATATACCGATTTTTAAAACCATCTATAGAAACTATTTTTATGTGCTCGAATGGCAGGTTAGACAGGTTTAAAAAGCGGAGTAACAGAAATTCAGGAAAAATTATCTGAGAGTTGGAAAGTGTTTCCATATCTGATGTTGAGGATTGCTCATCAGCTAAAGATTAATAATTTTTATTTGTACGCAAGACGAAGAGTGATGAAAAATAACACATTTTTTGCTACTACATAATATTTTTCAGTCATTTATATGAATAATAGTGTAATAAAAGGGAGGAGTTTGGGAACCATTAGTGAAATTGCCTGCGCAACGGATATAGTGAACTCCCGGTTATAGTGAACCAAAATTTCGGTCCGTTGAAGGTTCACTATAGCGGGGGTTGACTGTAATACGATTCTTGAATTCAAACAAATAATTGAAACCTTTTTTTTTTATTTTTACAAGTTATAGGGTTAAATTTATAAAAAAAAGTAAGTAAAGTAGCATGTCATATTTCGAGGATTGCGGTTTATTCTGCTTTGCTGACTATGATAACCTTTGTTACGGTCATCCACATTTGAAAGGGAACCGGCTTGTTTTTATAGCGAGGAGGCGGAATGGAATCATTTTATGCTAGTTGACGATTTCCACCGAGTACTTCCGGCACGTGTATCATGCGACGGTCTTGTTTGAACAGATCTGGGCTCGTTGAGGTATAAAAATTATGATAACCGGAAGGCGGTGATACCAGAAAAGAAATGCCAGGACAAAAAAGTCGGGGACCCCCAGGCCAAAGTCTTTTGTCCAATAACTCAGCCGGCAACTTTTGATGTCAAAAGTCTACGGGTCCCGTAGTAGCTGGCGCTTTTTTTGACATAGACTGAGGAGATCATAGCAGAACACACACGAAGAATTTCATAATTGGAGGCGCCCCAAAATAAACGACCCCACCCCTTACCCTCTTGCGTTATGAAACTGACAAAAAATGAAGAAAGGGGGGGGGGGGTATCAGGATGAAAGCTCTAGCTGTCATGACAGCTCTACCTCTTTATCTGCCGCCTCTTCACTGTTGATGATACCAAATGAGGGAAGGCAGCTCACTCACCTATAAATTGGCGACATTCGAAAAAAAAAAATGTTTTTTTTCCTTGCAGATGTAATCGTGTCGTTAATTGTTTAAATAGCTTCTGCAGTGTAATGAAGTATAAGTAATTATCGCCGAGTAATTTTTCTAATATAATGTAATGTAAGAGAAGATTAAGTTAATGTTTGAGCGACACTTAAAAAGTTTTATAAAATTAAAGGTTTGTGACTTGTATATTTTTGAATGAAAATCATTCCCCCGCCATGGTAATATTGTGAAAGCCAATTTTTGGAAGAATAATTGGCGAAATAGGATTTTCTTTTCTTTTTTTTTATGTGTTCTTGTCGTTTTGAGTTTTTTAATTAATATTTAAAGGAGGCTAAGAAGAACGCAAGCGGAAACTAATGAATTAATAGTGGGGAAGGTGATTGTATAAAACATCAAAACCTTGTTTGATATCCAACGGAACTAGAGAAACTCGTCGTTAAAAACTGTTTCAAGATTCAGTCTGTAAGATCTAGTTTTACGTTATATAAATCCGCCTTTCTTACCAATAGTTTGCCAGAGTAATAAATTGGCGAAGCAGGATTTTTTTTATATAATCGTGCCGTTTTGAATTTGTAAATTAATATTCAAAGGAAGTTAAAATTAATATTTAAAGCAGGCTAAAGAACGCAATCAGAAACTAAAATCACTATTGAGGAAGGTGGGTGTATAAAACAACAAAACCATATTTGAGTGCCAACGGAACTAAAGAGAAGTTCAAATTTCGTCTTTAAAACTACTTTAAGCTTCAATCAGTAATGTTTGTTTTGTAAAATCCTATTTCGCCAATTATTCTTCTAAAAATTGGCTTTTCACAATATTACCATGGCGGGCGAATGATTTTTATTCTAAAATAAACTAGTACAATCCTTTAATTTTATAAAACTTTTAAGTGTCGCTTAAACATTAACGTAATCTTCCTCTACATTATATTATATTAGAAAAATTACCCGGCGATATTACCGGTTTTGATGTTATATGAATCCGCCTTTCTCACCAATGATTCGTCAGATTTTCATAGGGTTTTTATTATTTCCAATTTAAATATTTTTTTCATTCACTTTTGGCTAGGATTTTAATAATATATATTGAGGGCAGTCGTTACCGAAAACCCTGTATATATTTATTCACATTCTTTAGATATTTGCAGAATTCAACTCATATTTAACTTGCAAAATGGTTTCTGTCATACCAACTACAGTGGAACCTGTCTAAATTGACCACCCTCGGGACCAAGTCAAATGGTCACTATGTAGAGGTGGTCACTTTACGAAGACTCTTTAAAAAGGACTCTTGAAATAAAACTAGTAGAAAATGGTCACCTTACTCAGGCGTTCACTTTACCCAGGTGGTCACTTTTACAGGTTATCAAAAATATAAATTTTACACGTTGTCTTAAACCTAAATAAAGCAGTTATTTTACTCATTGCAAATTTTGAAGAACAAGATTAACTTAAATTCACTATAAATTTTGATTCACTTTTGTACTATCTTTGCTTTGATATAAACAAATTTATTCCTTCGGTTGAATTTTAATCTTACACGTTTTTTAATGATTGCAATTATTCGTATATTTACCGTGTCAAATCTCTAAGTACTACTTGCATGCGCACTGAGCTTTCTTGTTTACAACATATAAGCGATTATTTTTTAATTGCATTCTTCCCAACTAGGATAAATTTACATAATGATAGCCCAATTTGACATCGACATTTTGATATTATTACAGCGTGATTGATATTATTATCGAATCAAAATTAAAACTATTATTATAAGGGAAAATTCTTCTTGGAAAAAAAATGTAATAGCTTTTACGTTAAGTCTTAACTAAACATTCGAGGAAAAAAACTTTTCATGAATGTTCAGTTAAAAGAAAAAAAAGAATTCATTAATGATAAAAGTTTTTGCTATTAGTCTAATTAAGAATATTTTTCCTTCGTAGTAATTGTCTCAACCCAATGGTTAGAAAAATTTAGGATCGAGAAAAAACAATGATTTATAATTATTTGGTTCTTTGCATAACGAGAAGGCTGGTTGCTTGGCCATGGAAACAGACTAGCGAATAGTCAAAAGTATGGATAAAAAATCTTCTAAAATACTTATAAATTTCATGATTGACAATTTATTTATCCTCGCCAAATATCTTACGGAGAGCAGTATGAAACTAAGTACAGATGGCACAAGCAGGTAAAATTTCTAATAAGACTTCCGGGTTACTATTTCCTATCTGTTTTTACGAAAAACACGCCATCCTATATTGCTATAATACTTGTACTGTTTAAAACATAACTTCTGTTAATAGCCATTAAATTTGTAAATCTATTTAATTTTAGCTGAAAACATAAAAGCGCTGAAGATAATAGCCGTGGTGGCCCAGAGGGAAGAGCGTTCGCCTTCCAATGAGGTGAACCGTTTTCTAATCCCAGCAATGGCTGGTTGATATGAATTCCGCACCCCGCTCGCACCGACCACAGTGTTGATGAAGAAATATCCACAGTGGTGGACGGATCATTAGTCAGAGCATTTCATGCTAGAACAGAATCTTCGAAAAGCAACCTGTAAAAAATGGTGACAAAACAAATGAGAAAAAGACTTAACACATTTATAAGCGTTATTTTTTCAACATAACACATTTTATAAATGCAAATGACTAAGTATTATTAAAAATAATTACAAAGCATTATTTTAACATTCTAATTCCTAAGTATTCTTATAATAAATACTACGTATTATAAGTATTTATTATAAGACATTATTGCTAAGTATTATTATAACTCAAACAATAATAACATATTTACTTAGAAATAAATGTGTTAATGTTATATTTCAACCAAGACCTAAATAAGCCTTTACTCTTTAAATGATAAAATAATAACTAAAATAAGGAGACTCATAATTAGTGTTATAATTAGTTTATTGCCTAATTTAAATTTGTAAACTATTGCGAAAAATTTATAATTCTAACTTGTTAATCCACCGCTGTGAATTTCCAGTGGGCGTTGTTTTAAAATAGTAATAATTTTCCTGTTCAACTGGCTAAATTAGACAAAAATATACTACGCATGTTTACACTTTTTTTTTCTACCTGAAATTAGTTATCTTTGATAGGCTATAATTTAAAAACAGCTCATTAATAAATCCTTAGGTATATAATCAGTTTAATCTTTTGAATCTATTTCCTATAAGAAATAATTCATAAATTTGATTCTGTTTTCACCGGTTAGTTAACTAACATGAGTCCTGAAAGCGCTTGATATTTTAATAATTTTCTTCAGTCGCTTAATTTGTTAATTTTGATATTATAATTAATTAAAATTTCTCTAGTTTATGCCGTTTTAACTTTTTTGCTCTTATTACATTACTTGCTATCGATGCATTGGAAAGGTCAGAATTTAATCTTGCTTTCCTGTCTGCTTTCATTTCTCCCTATAATTTTCAAAGAATGGTTCTTGGAAACTTAATTATTATAATAAATAATTAATCATCTTAATTATTTATTAGCTTCATAATTTTATCTTAATCATTTGTCATTTATATTACTATGGTTTTACCAACTCTCTTTTGTGTTATGGTGGAATCTTGAAATCGAAATTTCGCTTACTTTCTATCTAGTTAAGAACACTCAAATCTCTATTGAATCTTCGTGACTGATTACAATGCTATTTTCCTCACTACTACAAGCAGAATATTATTTCTTTTGCTGGCTATAGTTTTCATCAATTTCTCGATTGAAATTTCGACTATTTTACGACTAGCTGGGAGCTCTCAAATTTCTACTTAAGCTATGTGTCTGATGCAAATTATTATTCTTCATTGGCTCTCGGACTTTCTCAGAATTACCTCCCATGCTAAGGTTTTCCAGTCTGTTATTTTAATAGTTTTAAGGTCATTTACCAGACAGTTAAACTAACTACGTTTGGTCTCCCCCTTCTACAGATATCCGATGGTTTTCTTAAAAAGGTTTTGTTACCGCTATCCAAAATTATTAGGTGTCCTGCCCATTTAAACCTTTATATAGCAAAGAAATTAATAGTGTTTGGCTGTTTAAATAGTTTATAGATTTCCGAATTCGTTTTAGTTCTCCAATAATTGTCACACTTCCTTCCTACAAAAATATATTTCTCGGTCAATTGCGGCAAATACAATCGGGTGCCTACAAGTGACGTCATCATCGGTAAATCGTGGCATTTATCGATTCAGAAGCCAATCGTGTTCGAAACATACGCGTGACGTTACTTACAGGCATCCAATTAAATCTGATTTAAATTACATGATTTAGTCATAATCACTTCACTTCTTCTAGAGTTGCAATTACTTAATTGTTTCCTAAATGATAGCAGCAAAATTTATCACCAATCGAAGTTTCGACTACTTTCTAGCACAAAATTAAAAAGATGAAAATAATAAAATAAAATATAAATTTTAGAATCTGCGATATAATTTATAATTTTACGAAAATACTAATCTTATTTATAATTTACGAAACGAAAAATATAGGCATTGAAACTAGACGCTAATAAGTAAAATATTTTAAATTTAGCTCTTAACGGCGGCGTTATTGCATCAATTGTTATTTAATGTTCATTGTATATTCTTTAAAAAGAAAAAATCAGTCGGGGATAAATTTAATTGGCATTGCCTGAAGGGAATGATCTACTAGATTTCAAGATGTCACGACCCTAGCGAACATTAAAAGAAATCAAACTCGATCGTGACGTAGCTCTTACCTCGCCCTCCCTTCTAATAAAAATAGATATTGGTGAATTCTCATTCTATTATTTTGAAGGGCTCTAGATTGAGTAGCTTAAAGCCTAGTGCCGCCGCCCTTTTTAAGAGCGCTTACCTTTGATAAAACGTGAGGCACTCGCTGGCTGTCTTCAATCCTTCCATCTAACGCGTGCGGCTGGGCAGTTAGATGAAACTATTTAAAAATAAAAAAAATAAAGGATGGAACAAATATGAAAATATTGTTCTGAATCGTGACCATGCATTGGTCCTTGACTGTCCAATCATTAATCATCTTTCTCTATTCTCACGGCATATCATTAACAGCACTGGAGGAACATTCGACAAGAGATGATCTCGCTTTAGAATCTCTTATTGTCGTCAATTTGGCCCCGCTTGTACCTCATCAGCTAGTTTTTTATTTTTTATTTTATTTTTTGAGCAAGTTAACTTTTGGCTTGGTGTTCAGTGTTTAACAACGCTGGTGATCGCCGTGCATGAGATGTATATCATCTTTAAATAGTTGAAATTGATCTTTTGCGCGGGTGATAAGATGTTATTTACTCTTTTGTTTTGATGGTAGTTAATTTGGAAACGTTTTTCAGTACCATCAGCTTCTTAATCGCTTTCGCTTCATGAAATATAGTTTTTATTTTTGTGTTATTTCATAAACTGATTTGAAAATCCGGATCTTTACAAATGATATAAATTTGTAAAACACTTGGTTAATTGGAAAAGTCCCAGTATTTTCCATTTAACTTGGTTCATTACCGTCAGCGCATATACCTTCAAGATTATTAGAAAATGTGCGAAAAATTACTCAATCAGTCAAATTTGTGTAGCTTGGCAATGGCAGGAACTAAAATAATCTAACTGATGAAGCATTCTCTAATTAGCCTAAGAGTAAGTGAGCTTATTGCAACAAACCTAAAAACTGACAGTTGCTAAAATACTGAATATTTTTCTAACTATTCTGATTTTTGGTTTAAATAAAAGACAGCTTTTTTACGTTATGATATTGAAATTTTTAGCTTTATTTAATTTCAAATTGTTAGCTCTTTCAATCACTGCCTTAAAAAAATTAATTGCTATTTAGAAGGAAATAAAAAAATAAAAAAAACAGTTCCTACCCGTGAAGTAAACTATTTAGAGGAAAAGAGTTTTTTAGATTTTCACCATTCAAATGTCATATTTCGTTTCTGTTTGTTAGAAACAAATGGTTGCTTATTTAATTTTTGTTTTTTTGACACGAAAATGGTATTCTATATCAAAATATGACGAAAAAAAGTTGAGTTTTCTGTTCAATTCATTTCTAGGCATGACAATGTTTTGGCATTGTGTGTTGTTCAAAAAATATCATTTTGTGGTCGCCTAGCTATTGAAAATTTATTACTTCGATAAATTTTTTTATTACTTTAAATCTATTTTCTTATTGTACAGTTTCATAAAGCTTTTTGTTGAAAATTGAATGGCACCGATTTGAAGCACACATTCCAAGAAAGGATTGTTTTGTTGGTGTCCCCGTTTGAGCATTAACTATTGAAGATGATTTCAGCATTCCCAAATAGCCAGGCTGTACACTTTCGATAAATAATTTTCAACATTCCATTGATATCCTTTGTATTGTCTTTAGACTTATAACCGATGTCCAATTGAAATCGTGAAACTAACCCTTTTTTTATGACTATGCCTATGCAATAAATTAGATACTTTCGTTTTCCTGTCGCTGTACCTAAGTCTATTTTAAAACCGATCCATGGACAGCTTTAAATTTTGTGGCTTTGTTATGAATCATTTCCCATTCTCAGCGGAAGTTTCAATTTTTATAATCCATTGTGCTTGGAAGATGATTTCCTTGTCTCTTATTTCTTAGTTGTCAAGTACGCCCATTGTGTATAAATTAATAGCTTTCCTCTAATTCTATTTATTCGTGATTAATGTCCTTTATATCTAATATTGTGTATTTTGCAGTTTGAAGCTTTTTAAATCTTACACTTATTAGTTTATGTGTCCTGTGTAATTTAGCTTTTATTATCTTTCTTTGCCTTGTTTAAATGCAGTGAGATTATTTTGACATTGCTAATTCTAATAAAGATGGACTTTTCTAGATTCGTTTTGTCTCACTTTTTCAGTGTCATCACCTAAATTCACTATAAATCTCAGTCTAATTTGTGAAATTTCAAGCTTTAGAAATCTTACTCTTATCAGTGGTCCTATGGTCCTTTCGGGTCCTATGTAATTTAGCTTGTAATATTTTGGCCTTCTTTAGAATGCTGTGAAAGTATTTTGACGGTACATATTGAAATAAAGGGGGAGGGGGTCTTTTTTTATACGTTTTGTGTTACTTTTTGAGAAAAAAATATCAAGTAATTTCACCTGAACTCATAATCTTTTTCTTTTTCGCAGTTTAAAGCTTCTAAAATCGGACACTTATTAGTTTACGCATCATCTGCAATTTAGTTATTAATGTTTTAGTTTTGTTATAATGCAGAGAGACATTCCGTATTGAAAAAAAGGTGGTCTCGTTGGATCGATTTCTCTTGTTTGTGCTGTTATGTCTGCTCTTCCTATTACAACATATTCCAGAACCAATGCTTGTTTTTATGTAAGCGATATGATTTTGTTCTGTAATAGATTCTATCACGTGTTGTTCATCACACATTCTTTCCCTCTACCGTTTTTATTTTACCAATTACTCAATTAAGCACGTTTATTTTGTTAACTTTCATTTAAATCCTTTAAGCTTATCTCTCTAAGTAAGCTATAAGCTAATTCTTACGTCTTGGTATTTTCCTGTTTCATGCTTTGAATGCTTCCAGAATTTCCGAGAGGTCAACAAACAAAATTGTCAAGAAAGAAAATTTTCCAATAAAATGTTTTTTTTTTTTTTTTTTGGAACTTTCTAAAGTTAGTCTAAAAATAGAAGAGTGATTTTGTTTTCAAGATAAGGAGAGAGTTTTCAAGATAAATTGCAATTTAGATTTACCAGTTAACTTCTAATTGTTGATGAAATTGTAGATCCTAGATGAAATTGTAGAATGGTGGATCCTAGAACAGCCCACCCCTTGGCGATTTTTCGCAATCTCACCAAGCAGCTTTTTTGATTATTACTTACTTGGATCAACGTTATAATTTTTTTTTTTTATATAAATTTTTTTTTTTTTTTTTTTTTAATTTTCAAATTTATTTTAAATTTGTAATAATTTAAATAATTCTTTTAATAATAAAAATACAACGTTGATTCAAATAATAACCAACTTGGCGAGATTTCAAAGAGTCGCCAATGGGTTGGTTATTCTAGGATTTTACCCAGATTTATATATAATGTTACTTAATGGTCGTTTTTTTTTTTTTTTTTTTTTTTTGTGAAATTTTAAAAGTTCGTAACTTGCAATCAGTAAGATTTTTTATGCTCGTGTTATAAAAAAATAAAGAAGATTGAAATGAAAAGTGAAAAGTATCAGTTATTTTTTGATTGCTTTCTACTTTTTTCTACTTTTCTGTTATTCCAGCATCACTATGGCATGTTATTTTAAAACAGATATCAAAACCTATATCTATTACTTACTAAGATACTGCTATGCAATTTAACCAAATTAATTCTTACATCGTTATCGAAATCGAATATTTAATTTGTTTTTTGTTTCCTTCCGTGAGGACCTGGCAAGGTACCTAAACGCGAACCATTCATCATGTTTCTTCCTTTCGTGACCGAGAACAGGAAGAAACGGGAAAAACATTCTTTTGACTCACCTTAAAAAAAGATTCTTCAAGAGAGAAACTTACACTGCCGGCATTTGTAAGATCTTCCCAAACTTCGTGCAATGGTCATGGGTTTTTGGTATTTATTGTTGTGCGGTTGGCTGAACTGCTTGGATACTTGGCTTGACAAGGGTGGTGAGTGACACGTACCCATGTCCTGGTGACTGGAATCGTTTCCACTTGAATCTATGTTGATGAATCACTTAAAAGAATTTTAGGTGGCGGTAATGAAATGTGATTTTGTGCGTGTAAAATGGAGTGACCATTAAACGATGTCCATCTCGAATTGTTTTTAAGCTTCATGCTTCATGTAAATGATATATTACTGACATTTATGTTTTGTTTTATTGTTTTTTTTTTAAATCTTTTCTAATCTGCTTTGACAGTGCTTATGGTTTTTTGCTAATGATTCTGTGAAATAATTATATTTTAAGACTGCTTTGCTTAAGTTCATCGAAGTAGGAAGAAAGATTTTTTTTTTAAACAATGTAAGAGAAGATATTTGATTAATATTTCGGTACATACAAATTTGTGTATAAAAAAATCCGCCCTTTCTAGCATGGGATTTACTTTTTTCAATGTTTTTTTTAAACGTGCTAATACGGCAATTTGCAATTATTAAACTAACAATTTTTTTTAACGGAATTCCTATTTCATTTTATAACAGTCGTTGAACTGCCGACCCAATTTGTTGGGTTTACAACTACTAATGTTCAACTCCGTAGCCTTGTAATTTTGAACCTAATCCAGAAGACAAGGGAACTCCTGAATCAAGTGTTGGAAGAAATTTGCCTTCGCGGAGGACTTTTTGATGGACTAATCCGCATTTGTGTTACATGGAGAGGAAAGCCACGCAAACCACACTTGGTCAGCCTTACGGCAAGGGGACTCTAACCCATGATCCGTGTTCCGCTGAGGATGTTTTACGTCAGCTATGTAGTCGGTAAACTGGGTGCGGAATTTGTATCGACCAGCTATTGCAGGGATTCGAACCCGGCCAGATTTCTATCCCTTATAATTTGGAGGCGAGCGCTCTATCCCTTAAGTAACCACGCCTCTATGAAGTCAATTATAATTTTTTTTTTTTTTTTTTTTGAATTTATGTTTGAATAAAAACTCATGAGAACTAGTGCCTTAAACTATTCGAAAATACGTAACCCCGGTACGTTGCCTCTAAATATGCAGTAAATACTTCATTAGGATCAAGGAGATATTTAATTAGCACCCATTACCCACTTTTTCTTCTTTAAAAAGAATGAAAACAAATTGGTGGAAAGACCACGTGACTGCTATTAAGGCAAATTAACTAAAAGATAGGCTCCCTCTTCATCAAATGATGATCTAACCCCCTCCCCTCTCCTTCTTCTTTCCCTTGTCATCACGGCAGGAAAATCAAGAAATACCATCGCCAAGTTGATGGGTAAAAACTGACATAGATAAGGCCGATGACATTCAAAACGCTACGTGAACAAAAAAGAAAGAAAAAAAAATATTCCGGTCATCTTAGTGAAGAGCATCCCACTGTTTTATAGTGGCATCCATGTCGAGAAATAAATTCCCTCCCCACCTATAACCCCCCTTCCTCCCACCCCCAACGTAGAATCGAATGGAATTTCTTTGGCATCAAATTTTCTTTTTTTTCTTCATGTCATACATAAAACGGTCATATTTATTTTATGATACCTTTTTTGGAAAATATTCTGATATCATATAGAGTACATGTTTTATTTATTTCTTTTAAATCGAGTGATAGAATGGTAGGCGACAAATTAAAGTATTCACCTAGGAGGGGAAGGAAAAAAAATTCGATTTGGCGATTGATTTCTTCCAACTGGCCTACTTTTCCAGAACATTACCCTGCTATAAAATTTTAGATGGTCTCAAAAATATTTTTTGATATTAGATCCTATCATTTTGCTATCAGTTATTTATTAAGTCGAATAAAATATTTCATCACACATGGAGACACTATATTTATTTACAAAAGCAAAAACGTAGACCAATTTAGGCTGAATTTTTTTTTTCTTTTCGGGAGAAAACAAATGTATCTGTCCATTACTATATGAATTTTTCTTTAAAATATCGTATTGATAAAAAGAAAAAAAAATAAACATTGAACTACCCTTGCGAAATTTTCCGGTTCATATTCAATAGATCAGTGAATCCCAACGTATGGTACGCGTACCCTCAGGGGTACGGGAACAGTTTAGCAGGGGTACGAGTTCTTATGCGAAATATCTTGCAACAAACGAAAATGTCAAAAAATTTTTATTTAAAAACAAGGCCTATACAGATACCTCATTGATACTGTAACAGAAGTACACTTAGTTTACATTCTACGAAAATTCTATCCCTCTGATTATCATCATAGAGTATGCCTCTTACCATTAAACGATTCCTGATGAATATTCGATTAAGTGAATAAATGCATCATTTTTTTAAAAATATTTTATATTAATAACTTTTGATGTAATGATCGGGTTTTCAGGAGTGATTCAGAACTATCACGTAGCATTTTGCACATTCACGTATTCCACTACGTTCGGTAAATCAATTGTTCTCAATTTTTTTCGGCTACGGAACCCTAAATAATCAATTTTCTTTCACCGGAACTCCGTCTTTATTAAATAAAGTTTATTGAGGTAATCATGAGCGTTATAACATATATAAGACTATTTTTACAATGTTTAATAAGATGAATGTAGATTTTTCATAGTTTTATTATTAACAATCTTAATAACAAAAGTTTAGTTATGAATTTGTTTATAGTGTTTGTTTAAGCTGAAAATGAATAAAATAAGCCGAATTATGATTTACTTCGAAATGAAAACTTAAAAGAGCTGCTATAAATATTGAAAATTGTTATGAGGGAAACATATTATTTTTTAAAAAAAAAAACAAAGTTAGCCTTGAAAATTTACGATTACGTATTTTTCTATTGGCTATTTTTTGCGGAGTTAACTGTTAATAATTAGTGGTGTCAACAGCTAGTTGTGTTTTTTAACTTCTGTGCGATTTTTTATAGTAAAAAATACATTCATTTTTTTATTAGTGGTACACGGCGTTACGAAAAATTTAGAAAGGGTACACAAAAGTCTTAAGTTTTGGAAACACTGCAATAGATAGCCGTTATGAATAATTTCGTGTTATTTTTATATCGTGAAACTTTTTACTTAATTTTGTGTTATTATAATTTTTGAATTTTTGTTCCATTGTTTTCGCATTCCATTGTTTTCATAAATAAATGAATTCTGAATATTTCATTCTCAAGATTCGCTAGACGCTCATTCACGTGTAGCGAGTTTTGAGAATGGACGCCTATTTTTGAGCGTTCGAAACCGATCGACTTTTACCATCATCAAGCAAATGAAGTTTTTATGTAACCAAGTATATATTTCCACTTCAGTTTCTTGGAATTATTCATTTAATAATAAATCAGTATTTTGTCTATTTCATATACTAGTTTCTCTCTTCGTATTAAAATGACTCCCACATTCTGAGGAGGCAAGAGGTAAGTAAGAGACATACGAGCGGCAGATTCCCATACTTTTGCATTGGCATTCGCACATCACCTCTGCGCATCTTAGCTCAAAAGTACAGGAATTCGCCACCTGTATGCCTTTTTTTACCGCTTGCTTCCTCGGTGTGTGACCTGCCTTTTCTTTGTATAATTTTCTTGTGCGTATTTATTGCGCATAAAAGAATTTTACTTATTACTTCTTAGTGTGCATTATATATGACTCCCGTACAAAGACTAATCATACATTACCATAATTAAACTAAACTTATCGGAATTTATGAAATAATGCATTTTTTTAAAAAAAAAAGAAGAAAATGGGCTGTAATTTTAATCGTAGTCCACAGTTGTGTTTTGCTTTACATTTAATTGCTTTTTAAAACTATTCAAACAAGGTTATAAAAGATAAATGTATTTTTTTAATGGATTGCATTTAATAATGAGCATTAAGTTTCCTTTTATAAAAAAGTATAAAGAACAAAAAAGAAAAAAAAGCGTAAATCACTTAACTAAAATATCTTCTTTCTCTAAATCTTACTTCAATTTAGTCCTGGCGATGTTGTTTACCGGGGAGTGTCTTTATGTATTCGAATTTGTTAGAGTCGCATTGTCATCTTCAATGTCATTTTTATTATTCTATCTTCTAAATTACAAAGCGCCGAGTGGCAACGTTACAGCAGTTCTAATGCTTTCCGACTTCTCTAATGGCAAACTTCTTTTTACGTTTCGCCCCATTCCCACTTCGAATTTGCATAATTATTCTCCATCAAAGAAAGCTTTTAAAAGCATTCATTGTTATGTAAGACGAGAGAGGGTGTTAGGATTTTTTTTTTATGCTTCTTTATGGAGAAAAAAAAATTGAGATTTATACTCCATTCGAAAACCTCTCTTTTAAAAATCCGAAGCTTTTGTTATCTTCCTGAGGAAAAGATCTGAATTGTATGTCTGTTTCATTTCATTTATTCAATTAGGTGCATGATGTCTTGTAATAACCTCAATTGTTTGGTTCAAGTTTCCGCTGTTGGTTTTAAGAATAGTTTAAGGTTGCTATTCCCCGAATTGAATATACAGGATGTTCTAAAATTCTTTCAATAAGTAATTTAGATTGAATACGTAGGTTGTTAATTGAAAACTATGGATGATTTATTGATTCGTATGAAGTATTTAGTATAGAGATGGCTAAGTTGACGTCACTTCACTTGCCTACTGAAAAACATGATCAATCAGTCACTAATAGCAACAAATAAGAAAACATTTCTATTGGAATAGGAATAAGAATCGTCCATTAGGAATAGTATAAACAACTGGTTGCCATTCACAATCAGAAAATTACTGCAATTGATTAAATTAGTATGGTAGTCAAGTGATGTAGTTCAGCCTTTGGCTTGGATATTTCTAAAGGATTAAGCATGAAACAACATTTGAGCATTTGAGGTGATGAGCTTCTGTTGATGCGGTGCTCAATTTCATCATTCAAAGCGTGAACTCTAGGTTTGTTTATATAAACCTTAGACTTTAAAAGAAATAATTCAAGAACGTTAAATCGTGTGATATGAGTGGCTAATTTTGATCACCATAACGGAAAATTATACTTCTAGGAAATGATGCCATGCTCAATGAAAAGGTCTTGTTCTTCCTAGCCAGGCTCGATTTCCAGGTATCCGTTATTTACGTACTTTACATTAAACTTTTCTTAGAAATATAGGGTGAAACAAAATTATGAATTCATCTACGACGTGCAATTGTAACGCTTGGATTAAATAAGATTGCTAGTTTATGTCTTACGCTGTTAGAATTTTCATTCTAAAATTATGGTAAAATAACCGGCAACAGTCTGTAAATGTAAAGTTTACGATAAATAGCATTTTTTACCTTTATGGTTTTGAAACCGTTTACAACTGGTGTGGTTAAGAAACCATGAATACAAAAGTATACGATTTTTTGACTATTTACTACTAGCATGGTTTCAAAAGAAGTTTAACTGAACATTGGATATAATTTAGCAGCTTTATAGTGCTGCTATCTATGCGTGAAAGAGAGTATCATATTTTAGTAGCTCAGGAATTTAAATCCTGGAGGGCAGGACACTGGAAACTCTTCATGTGTTGAAGGGAATGGATAAAATACTGTGGTTTCAACACTGGGACTCGAACCTAAGTTCTGTCGGTCATGAGATTGACTGATTAACCCTCTCGTCTATATTATGTATCCAGCTGCAAGGAGCTAAGTGGGTTCATTAGGTGGGCCTAGTTGTTGCGATGAAATTCTGGTTGTTGAACCGTATTAATTGAACGCAGTTAATAAACTTTTTTCTCACGGTTAACAGTTTGAATACCATCTTATTTATGGTTATTTGACTGTTTTGTTTGAATGTGGTAAAATAACAATTATATAAACTGTTATCTAACTATTTATTCTGGGAAATTTCTAACAGCGTAACCATAAATAAAATTTTTGTCGAAATTATTGTAATTAATATTCGAGTTTGCAACGCAATGCTGCTCGTGCAAGAACAAGACAAGAGATCTGCAAATGTTATTTTATTTTTTAAGACTTCTTCGTCCCTCCCCCCATTTTAGGACTTTTTTTTTTAACAATCGGGTGTATTTTTTTAGGATTTCTGTTGGTACTGGTTCATTTTTTAAATAAAATTTTCAAAACTTCTTGTTCTTTTATAACATAACTTTTTTTTAATGTCTAATCGCACATTGTTTTCCTTCTTATGTTTTTTTTTTTTTTTTTTTTTTTTTTTTTTTTTTTCGCATTTGCTCCTTTGACATTTATTTCAAACTTTTACGGAAAAATGCTTCTAGACTATCATTAATAAAATGTATTTTAATGCATCATTAATAAAATGTATTGTTGGGAAATTATGTATTTATTTACACTTGTAAAGATATTATCGTAAGTTTGGGAACGAAATAATGTTTCAATTTGAAATTCCTGTTTAGTTTTTCGGGAATTTTTTCTATTTCAAGGTATTTTTTGACATTTTCAAGTGCCTTTTTAGTTATGTTTAAAGGGATTTTCAGGAGCATTTTAGAATTTCAGATTTCGACATAAGTTGTTTAAAATTCGAATCTTCATTTTCCTTTCCAAAAGGATAGTCTTTCTATCTTTACTAAACTGTAAATTTATTTTATTGGTATAAAATTTTTCACAAAAAATTAAAATAGAAACTATTGGATTGATTGATAACAACTATTCATCTAATTTTAACGGCAGATCATCTTGTTTTCTGCTATCTCAACTAAAGAGTTTATCTTATTTGTTTTAAACAATGAGTTTAACTGCATCTAATGTGACTGATATTTTTGCGAACTGTCTACTTATTTGCGATGCGTTCTTTACATATCAGTTCTCAATTTAATAGAATAAGAAGTCCTATTTTCCCTAACTCAAGAGACACTCTGAAAAAGAGATATGATATTAAAATCTTCATAAAACGTCAACTCTTGAGGAAGAAGACCGTGCCGTTGCAATTGAAGTCAGAAAAAATGAAATATATTTATATGAAAAATGTAAAACCGTGAAGGAAAAAAAATGGCGGAGAACAAATGGCGTGAATAGACAACAGGGACTTTGAAAATAAAATAGAAAGACAAAAATGATGTGGCTGTAAACTTTTCCCCTTCATTTTTATTTAAATATATATTTTTTTCTTCCAAAAAATAGAGGACTGACTCTTCTTCTGCGTGTCACGCCTTTCGCGAGCTTGAAAATCTGAATATTAAAACGTGTTTTTTACTTCAGCCTGCGCCTTGGCGTCCGCTTTAGATGACTGAAGCCTGTAGTCTGCCTTATCTATATGAGATACGTCAGTGTGTCATGTCTGGAATCGGCGTTGACAGGATGCAAAATATTTCCTCGGCTTCAAAAAAATTTTTGTTTTTCGTCTCTTGTATTTATTAATCTTCTTTTTTTTTTCTTTCCTTTTCTTCAATTAATTTCGGAAGAGGAGGAAGGAAAAGAACAGATAAATTAGGATGAATTATTCATTGTTGACTTGCATCGTTCATTCCTATCTCTTTTTAATGACATCTTGTTATTAAAGAAGATACTTAAATATAAGTGGAACTTAATATATTGCTTTCCCCCCCCCCCCATCAGTTCAATGAAAAAATTTATTAATATTGGGGACTTCTTTCAATAATTTAATTAAGAGTTCTACAGTCAATTTGTTTCGAATATATTGGAGTGATGATTGTTGTTTTAAATAAAATCATTCTACGAACTGTTTTAAAAACAACATGCACTAAAAAGTACAATAAATGCTTTATTATTTAATGACTTGAACTCATAGTTGGATTTTATCTTTTTTTTTTTATTGTTCAAGCGATAATTCATATAAATTGGTCTGCAGCTCCTCTAATATTAAAATCAGACGCGCTTTTAAATGGCTCTTTTTTTTAAACTAGTTAGCGAATATAAATTAAAAAATAATTGTAAAAATTAACTGCACGACCCCGATTCAGGCCGAAAACATGAGTCGTAATGTACTTTCTTACGTTGTCAAAAATTTTGTAAGAAATGATAAGTTCAGTTTTTCTTCCGAATTTTTTTCTGGCAGTTTCTCTCTGTTTCTATACCAAATTTATTTGAAATTTTGAAAAATATCTGCTATGTTATTACATAAATAGACAGGTATTAATGTTGTTTATAATAGAAATTTTATTTGATAATATTTTTTTGTAAAATTTGTATTATAATAAAAAAGTTTCTTACTTGATAAAATGGGAAAGTTTGAAAAATTTTCATCATTGATGTCCCAATTTCTGAACGAGAAAATAGATATAATTAAAATTTTAATTGAAATGCCATATTCTAGTCAGGTTCTTAAAGCTTTTGACAGCACAGAACAATTATCTTGTTTCATTTGCGTTTGCCTCTAAATAACTTTTATACATTTTCTTTTAACTGAATGACTTAATTTTGAACAAAAATTTTGTAATTTTTTAACTTTTTTCTACCCTTTTGAAAAACTGTTTACGGCAGTTAAAATTTTTTTCTAAACTGTTAATTGTCTTTTAAACTAATAAAATCTATGTAACTTAGAAATTTGAAATTACGATAGATTGTAGCAAAATGTACAATATTACATATGGAATAAGAAAAATCCATAAAAATTAGTTTTTAAACTTGACGTAAAAAATACCATACTACAGACCACTGGCATGCAACTACAGATTTAAAATGTGGCATGATGAAAGGGCCATATTTGTTTATGAATGATGTCAATCAAAAGTTTAAAGGAAAGAAGAGAGAGAGAAAGAGAAAGATTACATGTTGCCAGATATGAATAATAAAATTAATATTATTTTAAAGTTAAACAATTCTTTAAGAAATTTAATAAACAGCTATTAAAACCGTTCTCTAATTGAATTGTTATAATTCTTGTGAGCGAGTAATATTACTATTTATTTATTTCGTCTAATTGAGTCAACACAATCTGTATTACCTAGGTTAATTTTTTTTAATTTTTTTTTTTGAATTTATATGATTTATTTTCAAATCGTTTATTTCAAAATGTTCTTGCATAAAACTACAACAATTTATTTTAAAAACAAAATTTTCTGCATTTTTGTTGAAAATATTGACTTTTAAGGGGGAAAAAAATAGTGATTAATAAGGACCAATTAAGGTGGTTGGCGTGCGGAACTCCTTAGTTAATATAATAAATAAATGTAATTCAATAATATAATGTAAATAAATGTAATTCAATAGATTAAAAAAAAAACTATTTTCATTCATTCCTAAGCTTATTAAATAAATTGCAATTACTGGTGATTTTTATTTAAAATAACTTGAATCCTTCCATTCATATAAAAAGCAATCAGTCCAAACTTAGATCCCTAACATGGAGTTATAAATTAGAATGATTCATTTTATTATATTTTTCCTTCCCTCTGTCTGGACTTTTGAAACAAGTTATTGATCTTAAACGTATCATGTTCTTAAGGAAGACAAATGCCAGACCTGTCCACCAAGGCTTTTTTCCCAAAGATGGATACACAGCCTTCCTTGTAGACTTGAAACTAATTTATGTGGTATCTCCGACAGCAGCCTCTTGACTCTCAAAACTCGTAAAAACTTTGTGACCAGCCGTATTTCTTTTTCTCTTGGACACTCACGGGATACCGTTGCTTTCTCTCTATCTCATCCATGTATCTCCCATATGTTGGGCCCAAGCAACGCGTGACCAGAGATCTCAAACAAGAACTCGACTGTCAGCAGTGCCCATGGTCCCGACCATCCATAAATCGTCCATAAGATCTTAGGGATATATGCCCTCTTTAGATAACACTCATCTTGATCTTGAGGAGGGCAGTGTATTATCTTTTTATTTTTTTGTAGTTGCCGTTTGATAGAAAAATGTTTCTCTAATGATCTGATAAGGGAGGTTTTTTGGTGGATTTCTTTTAATTATTTGGGGGCAAAAGCGATCATTTATTTATTTTTTGTTTTGTTTTGCTCACTTATCAGTGTATTTATATTTTGTATGAAGTTTTTAATGAGAGATTTTTATATATCTTTCTTTTTTTTTCTTTATAGGTAAGTGTTTTTGGTGATGCTATAATGAAGATTTATATTGTTTGACATTTGATGACTTTGGAAAGTGGTGTAAGTTATTACTGTAGACGAACTTTAAGATCTTGGTATTTTATGCACATTCGTTGTTTGGGAGATGCTAAACAGGGGCTGTTTCAATATTATGTAAGCATCTGATGGAAATTTACAATTAAAAAAAAAGAACTCTTGCTTAAGAATGAAGGGAGAGTTCTTATTTTTGCTGCCAAGATAAAGGAGATTCTAGGGATGCTGAAAATTCTCTAGGCCTAACATTCCTCAGAATATAGTTTTTTCTGTTTGAATTTTACCCCAAAATTATAGCTTTTTTTTTTCTCTTTTAAATTCACATTAGCTTTTTCAAAATGTTTTTAGAAAGTTTGTATGTTATTAAAATTTTTTGATGAGAAATTTTTCTTTGTTAGAAATTTTTATTTAAATTTTTGAAGATAGAAAAGAAAATCATTTGATTTTTACATAAGTACTGGCTCGAAGAAGCGAGTTTGAAAGTACAAATTTAACGCCATCAATTGGGTTTTCCCATCTTATATTAGAGCTGAATTAGCTGAATTTTTTTTCGTGCATTAAAATTACAAATTTTGAACTAACGTGGCAAAAATATCCATAGCTAAGACGATGTTGACGAAAAGAATTCACTATCATTTGCCATTGGCTCATGCTGAAATTAGTTCTTACACGAAATTGAGTAGCGCTTTTTCAGATATATTATTATAATGTAGATGATAATGTTTCTGGATGTGTTGTATATTATACCAGGGCTCGAAAAGACTCAGAAATTTTACCCGTCCCCGAGTCTATTTTACCTTGTCCAACAATGTACCCGTCCTCCTTTGAAACTAACCCGTAGCTTCTAAGTAAAAAAAAATATAATTTTCACTTATTTATTACTAACATTTATATAAATTGCACAATGAATTAGTAGTTACTAGGATTACAAATACTAGGATTGCATTATACAGTAATAAAAGAAATACTAGGTTACTAATAGCAAAACCTAGTATTTCTTTTATGAAATAATTTAAATGACAAAGGTCAAGTTATCTGGGGTACTGCGTTTTTTAAATGAATCAAATATGACGTTTGCCAGTTCCAAAATCAAGCCAATGATTTACAGAGGCTTCTGCACAGAAATCTGAGAGGGGTTTTCCATTTAGGTAGATGTTCATAATTGCGTTTAACTCTTCTTGTTTAAGACCAGTACGTAATGTGTTTTTTTGTAAGTTCATTGCTGAAAAGCCTCCTTCAACCGCTGCAGTGCTCCCAGACAGAGAAAACATTAATTCCACCATGCACAGTATGTTCCTGTATTTCTTAATTCACCTGACCTTAATCCAATAGAGCATTTGTGGTCCTACTTGGAAAACCAAATTCGTGCTGCCACGCTACCCCCTCGCAATGTGAGGGAATTGCAGGACCAGTTGGTGAGCGCTTGGTACCAGATACCTCAGGACTACCTATCAGCACCTTGTGGAATCAATGCCACGGCGGATGCTAGCAGTTTTGAGGGCTAAAGGTGATCCTACATGTTATTAGCAGGGTGGTCATAATGTAATGGCTCTTCGGTGTATATCCTGTAATATTCATTTGGTTATTTGAAAATGAGTTTCATAATTTGTGTGGCAGATAGTAAATGTGGCAGAGATATTCATTGATTGTCAGTTTTTCACTGCTCGAAGTTTCCTTTATAAACATCATCTTTTTTATTTTATTCATCTATTTGTTTATTTAATTTTATTGTTTTACAGATTGGGCTTTTATGTTTAGTTAAAAATAAGTTTTTCAATGACTTTTAAGAGTGCTTAAATTTGACTTATTATTTGCATAAAATTGTACAGACAAATCATTATTTACTTTTCTCAATTTTTAAATTATTATAGCTTTTTCGATTTATATCCCCGCAAGTAATAAAAGTTCTAAAAAAAAGTTTTTTTCAAATAAATTTTTTGTAACTATATAACCCCGATACATTGAACCGTTTGCAGACCCTGCTATACGTATACTATAAATATAGTTTTACTATATCCAAAATAAGTTTATTTTACGTTTATCTATTTTCATCATTCCTAGGAATTTTTTAGATTTATATCTTTTTATTTCCATCATTTTTGAAGAAAGTTGCATTTGAAAGTTTGAATTTCTGTGCAATAACTTGAGTCCACTATTAACGAACTACCAGTTAAATGTAATGACATTAGTTAAATAACAGTTCGGTCGGGATCATTAAAAAAACGTTCTCTAAAACCACGTGTTCACAATATTCCGTGTTCATAATAAAGGGGTTAGGCTGTAACCTTTTAAGAACCAAAAAATTTATTTATAATGTAAACACTTCACGTATTATTCTTAAAATATTTCTTTGCGGCACGGTTTAAATTCACACATGACTTCAGTTTTTTTTTTTTTTTTTTTTTTAAATATTTATTTCGTATTAAAATAAATTTCTTTGTTTAAAGAAATGTTTCATTATCATTAAAAATATTCCCTCTTTTGAATTTATTTAAACCTATCATCGCATTTATTTTAAGCTTTAATTTCCGCTTGTTCTGACTATAAATAAGCGAAAAATAAAAATTTTAATGAATCAACTACAGAAATAATGTTTAATAAAAAGAATTTTACCTGTTTTTAAATTATCGTCTGTCTCTTTTACTTCAAAAGCTTGCTTATTCCGTTATGTCAGTTAATTTATTTTTCATACATTTTAAAGCGTCTTCTTTGTGTGTGATTCTCTAGTAGAAAATGAATGAGATTTTATTTATTATAATTTTTTTTGTGTGTGTGAGCGTGCGTGTGTGTTTTATTTTTTCCTCATTATTGCAGAAAAGATTTGAGGTATTCAATTAATTTCGTTGAAAATTGAACCTTCTAAAATCCTGTTTTTCTTCTTTGAGAACTTATTTAAGCTTTAGATTTCTTTAAAATGTATATTCTTCTGGCTTTAATTGTAAGGAAATGGTTGTTTGCATACCGAGAACTGGGGATTATTATCTCTTTTGTCGTGAATTAACTTTTTGGCCGTAAATTAGTTACCTTTAAATTTAAATTGGTTATTTTTTTTTTCAATTCCTTTTATTCATTTCGTTTTAAATCTTATTTAGTAATTAAGGATACCAAAAATATTATTTATTTTTACTGAATGTAAAATATGTTTGCCTCATTTCCTGGTGTTGTTACCGTTTTTTATAGACTTAATGTTTAGAATTTAATTTTTTTCTGAAAGTTTATTATTATAGACTTATAGTACTGTTATAAACTTATGTTTCAAATTTAATTTTCTGCAAGTCAAGAAAGGGGATTTTTTTTAAAATTTGGAACCATTTTTGGTTTTAAAAAAAAGTCTTCTGTTCAGCTGTTTACTTTATTTTTTTCTGTAAGGTTATTAATTCTGAGTGTTTAATGAATAGTTTCCTGTATTTTCTAAAGCTTCACGAATTTACGAAAATATTACTAAATTTACGAAAATATGATTTGGAGCCATTTTAAGTTTTAAAAAAAAAGTGTTATGTTTTGCTGTATACTAAGAATTTGTTTTTTCCCCATCAAGTTTATTAAAAAATGCGGACATTTGTATGAAAAAGGTTACTTATCGAACATGTCCTGTATTTTACAAAGCTAATATTCCTAAATGTACAAAAGTATCATTTGGAACCATTTAAGGTTTAAGAAAGTGTTATGTTCAATTGTAGGCCTAGAATTTAATTTTTTTCTACAAGTTTAAGTAGGTAATTTTTAATGAGAAAGGAGTTTATTGAAGACTTTTCTAAGCTGATGTTCCTAAATTCATAAAAAAATAAAAAATAAAAATCTTCTAGAACCTTTTTCTAACTAAGCTCTTCAATTAGACTTTGCAGTTAGAAAAAGCCTATTTATAATGAAGCTTTAAGTAATTTTTGGCCTAAGTATAGCAGGATATTTTAAGTAGTACTTTTACAATGTGTCTTAAAACTTCACAGCTTCTGTAGAAGTAAATGTAGCGTTAAGTAAACTTATTAAGCTGTTTTGTTAGTGGATAGAAAAGTAAAATTAGGGTTCAGTGCTCTTTCCGATGAAGAAGATTTTCCAAAGCGAAGAAAAGTTGGCATGTTTTGGATCCAGTCTGTTTCTTTTTTCAATGCCAATCGACAGCCAGGCGTGAAAATGGTCTGATGGTGAAAGTATTAGACGTCATACTTTTAGTTTCTCTCTGAATCGTTAAAGCTTCATTTTCGACTAAAGCTTTCTCACTCCATCTGTCCTAACACCTTTGCTTTTTTTTTCCACACATTATTGGAATGATTTCCGTTTTCCGTCAAGAGAAGAAAAAAAATAAAATGAAATTCTGAGCTCTGGAAGTCATTCTATTTAGGGTTCATTAGGAAAGTGGGAAAGTTCTTCCTTCTTTTTTTTTTTATTTTTCATTGTCATCATCTCGTTACGGGTTGAGTTTATATGTGTACAGCATCCTCAATTGTTGATTGGCTCTCTCTTTCTCTGGTCACATGCACCCTTCGATGTCATCGGTAGTTAGTGCTTGTTAAAGAATGCTTGATGGGATTTTATTGGCTGTCTTCTCTAAATATTGTCCTATCCAGGTTTAGGGACAGTTGTCATTGTGGTTGCCAGAACTGAACTTTTTGTTTATTTTGAATCTTTTTCACATTTGACGTACTTTTTGTTTATAGTTAAGAGGAAGCAAAAATTGGTTGAAACATTTTTTTTCCTTCACAAATTGATGAGCAGAGTTATAAAAATCTCGGTTTTTTTTTCTCCCCAAGAGGAACCAAACTCACAACTTTTCAGGGTTTTATTGTTTTTTTTTCTTCTTTCAAAATTAATTGGGTTTTATTCATTATTATTATTCTTTTTTTTTTGTTCTTTATAGTCTTAGATCAAGTCTGACTACATTAATAAATACCATTAATTTTTGTTCATTTAGTTGTATTTAAAAAGAACAAACTATTTGAAACCGTATTGAACAAGACTCACCAAACTTGGGAAAATGATACGTAAAGTATATTTTTATAAATTATTTTCCAATTTTATTGAATTGTGATTCTGAAAATATTATAGATTATATCTTGTTATAAAAATAGCTTCAATTATATTATGAATTAGTATCTCACATTTTTGTGAGAATAATTAAGTACATTATTTGCATTTTTAAACAGTGCGTGATTTGAAAAAGGTTAATTAAATATTTTAAAGCGCAGTAGAAAATAGAAGTAAAGGAAATATAAATATTTCAATTTTTAAATTTTTTTTGTAATAAAATGCAATTATTACAATAAATATTGTAAAAAAATTTAATGAAATGTAATTATAAAAAAAAAATTTAAAATTAAACCTGTTCCGTTTTTTTTTTTTTTTTTTTTTTTTTTTTTTTCTTGAATAAAATTATAACAGCCTTGTTGATGAGATAATTTTTTAAGAAGAAAGTGTAAAAGTATTTATCTTTTTTAATTGTGAAAAAAAAAAACAATGTACTTTAACACCAAAAATAGTGGAAACTATTTTAGACCAAAGCGCAGTAGAGAAAAACCACACTTCTGTTTCTGCGAAATGTTCAGCAGCGTGGGAGGCAAAAACTAACTTTCACCTTCTCGTTCTCGATTGTAAACAATCGAAGGCTATCATCAGACGATTTCCACTAGTACACCAAAATCGGTGGAAATAATTTATAAAAGCATTAAACGCACGTGAGTTTGGTGTAAGTTTTCAAAATGATTGGTGTTTAAATTTCATTCATCTTTAAAGTGTGTATGAACTCTAAATTAGGTATTAACTCGAAACAAAGTATTCATTCTCACAATTTTTGGAGTTTTCCATCCCCGAATTCGGAATATATATTTTTATAATTCTTGTCGAAATTAAAGTAAAAAGATATCACTGGTCGTATTAACAACCCAAACAAATGTGTGTCTTATGCTTCTTGTTAATTACCATCTGTTATTTCCTCGCGTGGTTTCTGCCAATTGTATACATTTTTAGATAAAGTTACCGTATTCTGGAGGATTACTGATTTTAAACTTCTCAATTTGATGCAAACTCAGAATAAATTGGGGACAGATTTTTTTTTTATAGAAAAATTCGTACATCTCCTGTTACTTGAACACATGGTTCAGAAGAATCAGTTTCTCTTCTCACGTTTCAGGAACTACTGTGTCTTTAACCGAAGAAAAGAAAACGGCAGCGAGAGAAAATATTTCGTTTTATATTTCTAACTTTCGGCGTGAAAATAAAAGAATAAAAATAAAATCTCGATAAAACTCCAGAATCCATTCTCCCAGGTCTCCTTTGAGCTACAATTTACTCCACCCTAACTTTTTTTTTTTTTTAAAGAATAATTTTTTTTTGTTCTTATTTTTTTTAAAGAAAAAAATTCTTTTTGTTTTTCTTTTTCATATTTTTTATTTCATTTGATTTCAGAGTTCCGTTTTGAACCGAGAGTTTTCTTTCGAGCCGACCGGTCATTCTGTTCGGACGCAGTGACCTGAAGCCAGAGATTTAAATTGGAAAAAAAGGTGGGGCTTGCGAGGGAGTAAAGTTCGAGAAGACGCCATAAACATTCCTCGCGGGACTTTTATAACGGAACAGATTGAGCATTCATTTTTTTTTTTTTTCCTTTCGAATTTTTTTTTCTTCTATATTTTTCACTTTTGCTCTGAAATGTAGTACTTCTTTTTCGATTCTAAATTCAATTCTTAAACTCTTCTTTCGATTCCTGGAGAAAATGAGCGCAGTGTAGAACGCTCGCAGAAGGAAAAACCATCTTTTGATGGTGAGGATTTTTTGTGATAAGAAGCAATTTTCTCTTCGTATCTTTGAGTCTGCAAAAAAGAGAAGAATATATAGATTTTACAATTCTGGAAAAAAAAGTAAATCTTTGAAAATCGGACTGTTCGCCGTGAAAACGTAATGCAAGCCTTGTGTACCAAAATGAAGTGTTTTTGCGGAGTCCAATGAATATTTTCGTTTTTGGGCTTCAATTTCCAAGAAAATTGTTCCCGCTTGAGAGTCATTGCATTTTATGTTGTCTAACCTCAATTTTTATTTTGTTGCTGTGACTGCGTCTCATTTTAACTGGTTTCTTTGTTTCCTTTCTAATAACAGAACAAAAATATCAAGAAAGACAAACTTCTGAGCATAAAAATAAATTTATTTAATTATTAGCCGTCTTGGATGACAATTTTGGGTTGCCATCCCGACAATAGCTGGCAACTGCGGGCATTTTGGTTATTTAATAATTGATGAAAAAGAAATAAATGAAAATAAGAACTTTTAGTGCACCTACAATTGATTCTTAATTTTAACTCATTATACTGGTCAAATCGACAGAAATTGCGTAAGATATTTGGGAATTTTCCAGAGTTTTGAAGCACGCGTGAATTATATAAGTCCTACCATGTGCCAATATAAATAAAAAAAAAATTACTATGCTATATTGTTTGAATTTCAATCTTTCAAAGGAGACAGAAATTTATATAAATACATTTTCTCAAATATTAAATCGTAATGGTGTTGTCAATGGTTACGCAATCTGGTATTGCCATTATAATTTTTTATCCTGCAAGCTTGGCTTCAAAAATATCTTTTGGCAAGAAATATTTGCAATAAATGTAAGCTAACCGGTCCCCTTTTTGAAATCTTAGAATCAGGTTCAAGCCGGCAGGTGGATCTGTGATGATTTGGGAGTGTTTTCTTAATATAGATTGGGCATGCTCTCAGAGGTGACCACTTACAATTACATGAACCATTCACATTCAGGTATTGTAATATCTTCATGCTGTTCTTACCCTTTTTTTCAAGATGGCAACAATAATGTTCATCGGGCTTGAAGAATATAAGACTGTTCCATGAACGCCTTATTGAATTTTATTTACCTACAAAATGCTCATACTTGAACCCGGTAATTAATTTGTGGGACATGTTGGAACTTTCTTGTAGTCTAACTTCATAACAAACTTCAAGCAGCCAGATGCAGTGCTACTCGATATTAACATTGGTTTTCAAAGCTCTTTCGCCTAAGATAAAAAAGGCCACATTTTAAGTGCCTTATTTGAAGCAAAGCTATAATTTTAAACTGTATATGCTATCTTACTATAAAGAATTATCTGAACTTTACAACTGACAAATATTTAAAATATTTTAAAAGTTGTTAAACTTATTTAAAAGTCGCCGATTTGGCGACGTTTTCCCACCCAGATAAAAAATTATCAAAGTCACTGCCATATTTCCATTTTTTTGCAAAACTTTGAGTCCAAATAATGCAGCATGGGAGTAATTTTCTAAATATTAAAAAATTAGACCTTAAATGCTTTTCATTTTCTCAAAACTGTGACTCCTCTCCCTATTGAAGTTACAGAATAAACATTGCGGGCTCAGACTAAAGATCGGCTAAACTTGCCTTAACGGTCAATAGTAGAACCCGGATTTTGATGACCTAAAAAATCCCAATTAATGCCCTTAAAAAGTGCAAAAAATGCCTTAAAAATATGCAAAAAATGTCCTTAAAAATGCAAAAAATGCCCTTAAAAAGTGCGAAAATTGCGCTAAAAATGCCTTATGACATGATTTAAATAAAGTAAAAATATTTAACTAAAGCAATGTTTTACTCTTTAAAATTATTATGAGTCATTTCAAAAAATATAAAGCAATGCAATACTTGTTCTACGTTCATTAAAGTTTGAAAAATATGTCTTATATCCTAAAATAACAAAAAAAAAAGGAAAATATATTGACTCCAAAACATTTTCATTTTGTATAGAAACTTTAATGAATATAACAATTTCCATCTCATAATATTACTAAATATCAGAATTACATTGGATTATGTAATTTTTTCTGTTGATATTTTGAAATGTAAACGAGCGTCTCTTGTCTGAAAGTAAATTTTTATACCTGGAGAAGCTTCTTTCAACGTCTACTGATGTTATTGGTGCGTACTTTGAAAAAGACGGTCTCACTTACTGACAATTCTTCTTCAATTTGAAAAGATGCTGCTTCACCTGTTAATATCCCAGAGATTTTCTTCACTGTTTGGAAGCCAGTGTAATAATAAAAAAATGATAAAAAAAATAATAAAAATTGGAAAAAATTAACAAAAAAATTGAAAAATTGTCTTAAAATGCAAAATAAGCCAAAAAATTTAATGAAAAATGCCCTATATATCTAAAAAAAATGCTCTAAAGGATAAAAAATGTCCAAAAATGCAAAAAATGCAAAAAAATGCATATGTCATCAAAATCCGGGCCTTAGTCATTAGTAACTGTTGCAAAGTCACCTCAGTTATGAAAACAGCGTATTATTCGCAAGGAGATACCATTTCATGCGACTACAGAGTCTTCGTAAAACAACTTTATATAGCACTTGCCATGATTTTCCTATAGATGACTACTTTTTTTATTTGGTGAGCTTTGGTTTTCCTCTGAATCTGCTATTTTTTCAATGTGTTGCGTCATTGATTTTAAATTTTTATTAGTTGTTATCCTTTGAAATTCAAACTAATGAACCAAAGGAGTTAAATGAAGGTGACCTTGCTTGCGAGGCACATAATTTATTGTAATTTATTTTCTTAACCAATCACCTGTGATATTATTCTTTTCTGGAATGAATTTTATAATGCGTTTTGACTTTGTTCACTTTCCATGTTTCATAGAAGCGATTAAATTAGGTGTGCAGTTAGGTTATTCATAAAAGTTGGGTTTGTTCAAAACAGAATTGTTCATCCGACTTCAGTATAATAAGTGAAGGGAAACGCTGGTATCTAAATTAAATTAACTTGATTCGTTTTATTGAATACAAGGACTTGATGTGTTCATTGGTCATTAGATAAACATTCCATTCCGTTTAACCATAGAGTTTATTTTACGTATGAACAAATGTTTGGTATTTGCTTGGGTTGAAATTGTCTAAAAAAATAGGCTTTGTTTTGGTTTCGTTATATTGGACGTACCTAAAAATTCTATGACCTTTTAAAAGATAAACATTACTTTAAAATAATGTCTCAGCAGTATTTTTAGCTGCTGCTGTAAATTGTATGGAAATTTTTATGATATCTTTTTTTTTAATGATAGCTTCTCATGTAGGCTATGACTGTTTGTTTCTTATACACTCATGACGCAACATCCGGGATCCTAACATGTTTTACCCAATTTTAAAACCGTTTACATTGTGTGACATTATGGTAAAGGGGTTGTTGATTTCCTGGGTTCGAATACTGTGGTTGATTAAACCGTTTACATTGTGTGACATTATGGTAAAGGGGCTGTTGATTTCCTGGGTTCATATACTGTGGTTGATTAAACCGTTTACATTGTGTGACATTATGGTAAAGAGGTTGTTGATTTCCTGGGTTTGAATACTGTGGTTGATTAAACCGTTTACATTGTGTATTATGTTAAAGGGGTTGTTGATTTCCTGGGTTCGAATACTGTGATTGATTAAACAGTTCTTCATTTATATTCTATTTTTTTTTCTTCCTTAAATTTTTAGTATTAATTGAAACCACAGGAAAAAGTACTGGCTCTTTTACCATAAATTTTCAGAAATAACTGTTAAGGTTTATTCATAATAACTTTAGTGTTTGGCGCAATGTAACCTTATCTTTCGTACTCTGTGAACTGAAATAGTTTAACTATTCCTATTTTTCGGAACTTTTCACCGATTCCTGTTTTCCGGAAGTTACTCATTTGAACTTTAACCTTCAGACTTCGATGTCTCCCCTTGCGGTTAACTTTAAAATACCAGCATGAATTTTTGAAAGGTCCAATACCTAACTATATTTCACCATTCAACTTATCAAATGAATGTACTAGTTTATAGTTTATGAAAAATTGAACTAAATCGCTTCTTTCCCCAACCAAATACGCTTTCATTTCTTTCACCGGCATTTCCTGTTTTTCGGAGGTTATTCATTTGAAATTTAAATGGTTAGGCTTAGACTGAATGATTCTTTTACTGTGGAAATCTTCTCCAACTACCAGTGTGAAGCTTTTTAAGCTCTGAAAAGATCCAATATCTAACTATATTTAATCATCTAACTTATTATTCGGCAGTACTAATTATTATGAAATCGTTTTTTTTTCTCACAGTATTCTCTCATTTCTTTCACTGGTACTCTTCCAATCCTGTTTTCCGGAAGTTATTCATTTGAACTTCAAAAGGTCAGACTCAGACTCAATGATCTCCCACTGCGAAAATCTCCTCTAAACTACCAGCATGCAGAGTGTGAAGTTTTCCTAGCTCTTAAAAAGTTCCGAAAATCTTCAGCTAAAACATAATCAATTTAATAGCTTTTAAAAGCAATTTCATTCAACTTTTGCTAATGGATAGAAAAGAAAATATTCTTACAGAATACGACTTCGAGAGCTATTTCTTTTCCCTCTCTCTCTCTCTCTCTCCTCATTCCATTCATAGTCAGCTTCTGATGCTTGCTCACAAAAGAGCAGTCTATTGCTGCATCCCACCCCCTCTTTTTTCGAACAAATAAAATAACTTCCTCCCACCCCATCCCTATTGGAAAAAGAAAATTTTCTGATATTTTTTTTTTTATTGGGTGTCCGCAGATAACATCTTCCCTGTTGGACATGGACATCTCCTTGCTGGATATCTTTTTTTATTTCCTTTATTATTTTTCTATATTCTTTCTTCGCTTCGTTGCTCGAACCGGATTCGTCTGTCTGGTCGGATGACTGAATTGCCTGGCAGTCCAAATCCCTTCTTTTTGCTTTCTTTATAGTATCATCCTCTTAACAGTTTTTACCTTTTTGGAGCCTTCTCAACTTTTTTTTTTTTTACAGTTTTTCGTTCTTTTTCTTTGTTATTCTTAATATTTTTTCCCTTCCTTTGTAGTTTATTGTGTTAAAAATGCTTTTCCAATTGGAATATGGGAAATTTCTTTTATTTTTCTTTCCCTTTTCATTGTAATTTTAAATGCTTGTTATCTTATTTCTTAAAAAAAAAAAACTATTATCGATTGGGATAACTGATTAAAAATTTTACCCTTTGTTATTGTTCCCGCGCAAAATTGGAAAAGTTGTTTTAAAAAAAATATTTGTTCACGGCTAAATGGCTATTATTAATTTTCTAATTTATTTTCACTTTTTATTCGAACATCTAGTCTTCTTTCTAGTTAACAATCTGCCCCAATGCTCTACTATGAGGTTTTGAGTTGAGAAAGCAACACTAGCTCATATATTTGAGAGTTCGCGTTTCGTCAGAAATCACGTGATTTCGCGACGAAATGATTCTCAAAATTAACGAAATATAGCTTCTAAATTGCTGAACAGTCAAAAGTGAGAATTTTATTTCTGAGAGTGGTATTATTATTTTACAATGTTGCAAAGAGTCAGTCGCTAGTCCAATTAGTCTCCTCGTTAATTTATAACAACACTTTTTGTTAGTCGCAATAGACCATCAAAATGTAAATATATTATGATTTCCTTCTTTACATATTTCGTTTTTTTTTTCTTTCTCAATTATTTGTCCATCGACATGGACAGCATTGTAGAAAAATCGATATATTTATAATGCAGTCAATTCACAAGCTGTTGCTCTAATTTTGCAAGACACCTTTAAAAGTAACATCTTGCTTTCGCAACAAGTGCTATACGTAACAGATCCGAAATGTCTTGTTACAGGAAACACTAGCATTTCTTCTGTTTACATATCTTCTAAATGACAATAATAGTAAGGTGAGCAAACCCAAACATTTCTCAGCTGAATATTTATTTTCTTCCGCCCAAATAATTCAGCGTGCTTCATTATGCAAAATTCGGTAAAATAATCCCGATCACGTGATCCGCCAACGCACTTCCATTGTTCTGTTTTCACTCAAATCCTGCTGTGTTTACGCACCTGTACCACAAGACAAGATACCTGTCGCGGGGCCATCAGCCACAAGATTTTAATGAAATCGAATAAAAGAATAGTTATATTTTTTTTTCTTCCAGGTGAGGTTAAAGCGAATGACAAAAGTTGTCTGATTTGAAGGGAGGGACGCTTCGATAGAGTTCACTTTTTGCCATGAACTGAGACTTGGTGTTAGGCTTGACTGGCGAAGAATGGACAGGGTCGCCCCGTTTTATTTTGTTTGTTCTCTTTCTAGGATAAATAATAAGAGTGGATCTTTGCGGCAATCCAAAGCATTTTCGAATTCATGTTGTGCTTTTTTTTTCTGACCTTGAATTAGGGTATTAAATACCGGTAGAGTGCACACGTAATAACGGACATCTGTTACGCTGCATAGCCGTGTCTGATTAGCTCTTCCGGTGTAACTGTTGATTAACAATTAGATAATTCATATGAATTATTTTATGTTAGAAGAATCATTGCGAATTTAGTTCTAAATTTTCAGAGGAGGTGGGAATGTATATTGCGAAAAAAAAAAGGAAGGGAGAATATTTTTAATGGCTTGAAGACCAAACCTCGAACCATTAACATGCTAATTTATAACCTTAATTGCGTTAACTTTCAAGTGGTGACGATATTTTAAGTTATGAAATGAGACACAAGAACACACTTTCTCTGAATAAACATACCTTTTATTCGATGGATTTGGATTGCCTTGCCTTAATAATATAGCGAGTAGCCGCATTCTCAATTTGGGAAATATGTTTAAGTAAAAAATGATTAGTTTGATCAGGAGAGTGGTTGGAAGTTTTGCCTAATCAAAAATTTTTGCGCACAATTATAAAATTCACTTATGCAAAGATAATTTCATGCAGAAAAATAGATTTTAATAATTATATTTTATTATATTTATTTAATAATAATCGAAAATATTTTGAATTGTAAGGTTATAGAACTAATTTTAACATCATTTTAAGGAATGTAATTATATAAGGCGGCAAAATTTTAAAATTTGAACGAAATCGGACGAATAGTTTTTGAGAAATAAAATTTCAAAACTATAGTATAGTTAAAATTTGATGTCACAAGAACTTTTCGTGCAATGCCCATTATATATATATACCACCCCGTAAAAATTAACTACTGTTCAGAAATCTTAAGAAGTTAAAACCGGATGGATCATACATGGTAAAGATGAATGAAGGTTTCCCAAATAAGGTGGCTAGGACATGTATTTCGATATAGCGATGATAATCCTGCTAAAAAAATAACCTTTTAAACACCAGAGGGAAAAAGAGGAAGAGTGGGAGAGATCCGTTATGGCAAATTGTGTTTCACGTGCATTAGTAATTTAAAGAAATCCTTCATGGCAAATTGTGCTTCTCGTGCATTAGTAATTTAGAGAAATCCGTCATGGCAAATTAATTGAACTTCACGTGCATTAGTAATTTAGAGAAATCCTTCATGGCAAATTAATTGAACTTCACGTGCATTAGTAACTAAGGGAAATCCTTCATGGCAAATTGTGCTTCACGTGCATTAGTAATTTAGAGAAATCCTTCATGGCAAATTGTGCTCCACGTGCATTAGTAATTTAGAGAAATCCTTCATGGCAAATTGTGCTCCACGTGCATTAGTAATTTAAAATTTAAAGTTTCTAGAAAAGTGTGGTCAGGTGTACCATGAAGTTTCAACGTTGAATATAAATTTCAAATTATCAAAATGCTAACAAATTATGGCAGGATTATGCAGTTAGGTAGTAATCAGTTTTAATAATTTGATTTGTTGAAAGGATTTGTTAGCATTTTTGCATTTTGAAAATTTTTTATCATCATTAAAACTTCATGGTTAATTCTAGGATATCACTTTTCTCTTAATTTCAAAATACCATTGATGGAGATATAGAATTTACCATGAAAAGTTTCTCCCGTGGTATATCGTCCTCTTACAAGTCTACTTTTCAATGTAGTATATGAAGCATACATATTTCAATAAAATGTAAAAAAAAAATTTAAATCTTAATAGTAAAATTTGCTATACTTATGCTATTTTTTCATCAAGGAAAAAAAATCGAGCCATTTTTTATGACCCTTCACATTTTTACTTTGTATAAAATATACTGACTTTGTCGACTGGCTTCAGGGGTCTTCTTTGATGTTTTGACGGCATATCATCAAATACAGGGTAAAACGTTTATAAGGGGCGTTTCTTTTCTTTCAACATTTTTTTTCTCCCTCCACCATCCCCTTAATATTCCCCTGAGTCCCATTCACCGTTTTCCATATGGTTGTTTAATTAGCATCAAAATACCCAGATTCGAGGACGCGTAAGAATCTTTTTTAAATTGAGGGGGCCGTTCTCATGGTAAAAGAAAATGACGAGGAAAGAAAAAAAAAAGAATAATCTGGCAGCAGGAAAGTCTTTCTTTGCAACAATGGTTATTTTCTGCAACATCCAGTTCTCGGAAGGAATCCACCATCTGCTTTTTGCTTATTTGAATTTTTCTTACCTGTTACAAGTGGAACAGCGAGCAATTGTCCGTTTTAAGTTTCGTCTAATATACCATAATTGACTTGTTTTCTTCCGTGGGAACATCATCGTTTGAATTAGTGCAAACAAAACTGATGTCATGCTTTGCTGAGTTGATTGTCGTTTTCGTTTCGTTCTGTTTCCGCCAGTATCTAAATTTAAGCTCTTGTTTATATTGAGTACTTAGTTGAATTTATTTTCTGCGAAGACGCCATCGTTGCATGCCATGTTTATTGTGAACGTTGCTGCTTGACGGAAGTGTACATAAATCACTGTTTATTTTGATATGTTGGTGCAATGCGAAGCGTAAATGTTTAGAGCTTGATGTAGCTTATGTTAAATTAACAATAGTGAATATTTCTCTTAATGTTTATAAATTTTAACTAATTCAAACTAATTAGGGGAATTTAGCTAATATAGAGATCGAAATTTACAAAGTCGCCATTTAAATCACCGAATAAGATAAGAATTTAGCTCTTCTGTTTCCGCAAGTGTCTAAATTTAAATTCTTATTTATATGGATACTTTGTTGAGTTTATTTTGGGCAAAGACGCCATCGTTGCATCCGATGCCATTGTGAACGTTGCGTGCAAGTGGTTATAAATTTTTGTTTATTTTGATATGTCGGTGCTAAATGAAGCGTATGTTAACTATAGTTAGTTTTATATTTATAACAACGACCATTCTGAGAATTCACTCAACATTGTAAATTTCAAAATTTTGGTTGTAGTTCAAAAGAAACAGTGAAATTTAATTATTTTAAAGATTGAAATTTGTGGAGTAGCCAAATTACCAAATGAGATAAGAATTCTGCTTGTTCTGTTTCCCCTTGTGTCTGAATTTAAGATCTTATTTTATAACCGAGTCTGAGCAGAAAACACATTTTTGGGTTTAATTGTCCAATACCATAGCCTTGTCATTTTGTACCCAATATAGAAGACAAGAGAATTAACTAACTTAGGGATGAATCTTAACAGCATTTGCGTTACACGGAGAGAATAATCACAAAAACCTCCTATGGTTAGCCCGACGGCAAGGAGATTTTAACTCATGATCCGTCTCCCACTGAGGATATTTTATGTCAGCACTGTAGTTGGTGCGAGTCAGGAGCCATATAAACCAGCCATCGCTGGGATTCGAACTTGGGATACCACAATGGGAGTGAGCGATCTATTTACTGAGCTACCCCACGACACTAGATCTTTTTTATATGAATATATTACTGAGCTTGACTTAAGAAAAAATACCATCTTTGCATTCGATGTTTCTACACTGTTAAAAATTTCTTTCCAAAATTACGGTAAAAGGAACGGCAGCAGTCTGTCCATCCGATTAACCGTAAAGTTTACGGCTGAGAAAAGTTATTTACCTTTACGGATTTAATACTGTTTACAACAAACACGGTTAAAAAACAATGTTAACAAAAATAAACGGTTGTACTACTGTATACACCTAATACGGTTAATTAACCAGGTCTAAAGAATTTAATTTGTTTATAACCGTATAGTTTAGTATTGTTCAATAACAGTAAATATAAAAGTCTATGGTTTAGAAACTATTTACAACATCTCGGGCTAAAGAGATAACTATCATAAATAGAATAATTAACAATAAAATAGAATAATTGTTTCATATGGAATGTCACTGAATATGTATGGAATCTTTACGATTTATTTTCTAATTGGAACTAACACAGGTAAAAAAAATTAACATTAAGCCGTTTATAAATTTATGAGACTAAAACATTTAATTACGATCAGAAGATGCAAATAGCTTATTAAAACTGTTTAGTAAATTGTTAACTCTATAATATTAGTGACCAAGATTTCAGAAAACAGATTAGGTGCTGAAATAGTTTAAATTTTTCTAAGAAATATGAAAATAGTTCGCAGCTATAAAATTACACTGGCGGAGGAACTTAATAAATTTAATGGTAACCTAAGGCCTGTCGGGTGACCATTTTCTTAACATTGCTTGTCTACCTGAATAGGAACTATACAACAACAGGGTCCTTATTGCTTGTTTGGCATAAGGCCAATAAGAATGAAATTTTCAACTGGTTAGATACTGAACTTCAAGATATATCATTTAACGTATACGAAAACAGAATATAAATGATAATTAGAACAATTTATAACACAATTTTTGAAAGTTAAGTTATTCTCAAAACTAAACTAGGTAATTCTAACATCAACTGTTTCAACTTTTTAAGTAAAATAAAGTTTTTTTTATTAAAACTTCATAAACATGTTGATAAATTGCAGATAATGAAAAGAAAACAATTACAAATAACAAAAATGACTTTATTAATTTCTACAGATCATTTCATGCAAAATAAACACCTTTAAACACTTTTTTAAAATGTTACGCACCCTGTGAATGAAGGAAAGAATAAAAAATTGATGAATTTATTAATGTCGACAATCTTTCACCCAACTGTCATAGATAGAAAGCTTAAAATCTTGAGTGAATTTCTGATAAACAATCTTTTCCCTTTCTACTTTGGAGCCAGACACTGGATTTATTCTAACAAAGCACCTGAAAAATATGTTAAAATTAGTAAAAAATAATTTCATGTACATCAATTTTCTTATGCTTCAGAAACAACTATAATTATGATAAAATTCAATATAATAGCAAACTGACTTTTTCTATTGAAAATTTTGCAAGACAAACATTACTGCTATCAATATACCAAATACTGATTTTTAAGAAACAAATTTAGCCAAAATAGAAAACCTTGCCACACCATATCTCAAATCTCATATTGTGGAAAATGAAAAAAAAAAAAAAAAAAAAAAACTCCACGAAGTCAAAAATATTTTCAATACTATTTTAATACCAAGTTTTCATGGAGAATCCTTTTATTTAGAAACGCTCAACATACACATATGTAAGAAAATAAAAGCAAAAAGCTAAAAAAATGGCTATCAACAAAAGCAACTGAAAGGCAAATTAGAAATTACCATAAACATTTATACAAATTGATAAGTTTATTATTAGTTATAGACTGTTAATTATTAGAGAAACCAGTTAGTTGTTAATAAACTCAGCACAGAAAGGTTGACCAAGCCAAATGCAACTTGATGCAAAAGTAAATGAACAAATTTATTTTATTACCTCGGAACTAGATTAAAAAAATGTGTAAATATGTGTTATCTGTAGCAAAAAGAATCTATTCTCAATCAGTATGAACACTCAATGAATAAAATTGATACATAGCATATATTCAGCAGCTTTTTAAGCTCTTAAAACATAATACAACACTACTGTTTTAGTGACAGCCTCATTTTGTTTAAAATATTTTACTAACATAGGAATTGTAACTTTCAGTTATTTCTAACATTTTAGATATGACATTTTCACATGAGAAAGCAAACAATTATAGAATATTGGAAAGTCACATACATTTGTTTAACCGACTTAATCTGCAAACATTTTTAAATTTAATCTATTAAGAGTAGAGCATAATAATTAAAAAAAAAAAAAAAAGGCGAAGGCACATCCAAGCAGAATCTATTGTTAATTTATATAACAAAATACTTAAAATTTCTCATAATTAAACTTATTTATCGTAATATTTGATTTATTAGTGATTTGATTTCAGTAAAAAAAAAAAAATCGTGAGTTAAATCAGAGCTTCTAATCTTTAATCAGGGGTCTGCCCAGACATTTTGTGAAAGGTCCTTTTTTGTAAAATTGTGAAAAAATTACTCGTAATTTGTGAATATAAAATAAACGTTAAGTCACATTCTTTCAACCAGGGTCTGCTTTTGTGAATTTGTGCAAATAGGGTCCGTTATTGCAAAAAAACTTTTCCAAGGAGTTTTTAAATTGTAAAGACAGACAAGATTATGCTTAACACTGTAAAATTATAATAAATTAAAAAAATTAAATTTTCAAAAATAAACAGCAATTGCTGCAACTAAATGAGAGGAGCAACATACAAATATTTCGTATTCAGCTTTTACTGCTGAACGCAGAATATTTATTTCGGACGAATAAAGGAAGAAGCGTCTGCCGAAGACAAAACTTAGTTTGTTTACATCTGTCTCCCCCCCCCCGGGAAGGTCTTATTCGATTAGCAAAACAATAATGAAGATAAACAAATTTGTGAAGGGTCCGATTAAAAGATAAATTATTTTGTGAAGGGTCCGTTTTTAAGTTAAAATATTTTGTGAAGGGTCTGTTGTTATGAAAAGATATTTTGTGAAGGGTCCGTTAACGGACCCAAATTTCTTCTAAACAGACCCCAGTTAATTTAAGTTGTTTACATTATGATAAAAAGCACAAAATAACTGATGGATCATCCCTTAACTGAATTGAGATTCATTTGTAATTAGTTAGAACTATTTGAATTAATAATTAAATTTTAATCATAAACAGCAATTCTGATAAGATATTGTTCCAATCATAGGTTTATTTAAAATATAATTGGTTTTAATGAATAATATATTGAAACACACATCAGGTAAATTTTTGTGCAACAATTGGAAGAATGGTATAAAAAGTCATGTTTATAGGTCTTGTGGCATTCTAACGATTTGCTAAAAGTTTTTTTTTTTTTTTTTGCTCAAGAACTTTAGAGCTTAGGGGAGGGGGAGAAGAAGAAAAATACAAGAAAAATCAATGAAATTTTTAGTACCTCTAATATGTAATAGACGCAAAAAATTTGGTGTTTACGGCTATGCCATCCATAGTTCCTCACACCTCAACATTGATGTCCCTAAAATTAAAAAAAAAAAAATAATAATAATGAGTGATATGAGAATAAAAAAATACATTATCTTATAAATTAATTTATAATTTTCACAAAATTTTAAATTTAAACATTTCTGAAAACATTCAAATGCTAAGACAACAAATATTAGATATAGATTATTTCAAACGTGTGGAGATACATCTCCCAGCAGTGAGAAATTTTATAAAATTCTAATTAATTTTCTCAATTATTAATAAAAATATCTTACAACATTTATTCTCATAAAATTCAATATGCAAGTTTAAATAGGGAGAGAAATATCCCAGATGAATTATTTTAATTCTTTTAATCATTTTTCTCTTTTTAAACAATAGCTAAAATTAAACTAAAAATATATTGACATTTTTAGTCACTGGCAAATTGAAACTCTATGTTTGTGGATCACACAATTACCTAAGACATGGATGCTTTGGTAACGATTGCAGATCAAGTGGTTTGAAGACCTGAAAGAAAATTAACTATTTAGATGTATCTACACTAAGTACATACATAATAAGTTTGAAATACATCTACATTTAAATAAACTTATTAATAGTAAAACAGCAAATTAATTTATTTGCAACTAACGAGTTACACTTAAATTTAACACAGAACTCATGTCTATGAGTTGACATGTGGAGATAGTACACTCTAGATGAGTAACTTACATAATTACATATACAGATAATATGCAATGATACATTATAAATTTTGCTTTTAAATTATTATTCATCACATTTTCAATTTAGCCTACATTTCACTTTTGCAAACTGTAAAAACATATAGCACCTTGCCTCATTACATTAAAATAACTTAAAGTGAATTTAAGTAATAAAAATGAACACACTAGATATGTTGTAACAGCAATTAATGGGATAAAAGCTAGAAAATAAAGACTAAATCATGAATATGAGAATTTTAAAAAGGAATTAATTGTGTAAAATCACTAAATACACTACTACACTTTACAAAAACAAATAAAAACTAGAAATTTTTTTTAATTTGACTCTTTTTTCAGTACTTAGGTATGTTCAGGTTTAGTAGTCGGCCTGAAAAAAAAAACACAATAAATAAATAAAGAAATTTTTTGTACATAATGGATGTACCAGACTAACTATAACTGAAATAAAAGGCTGGGATAGCTTGGTCGATAGGGCCCAGGGCACATGTCCAAGAGTTCGTGGGTTCGACCCATGCCAGCCGAAGACTCCATGTGTAGTAAATGGTGACTGATTAACATTAAATCTGTCGAGTCTCTAAGTCCCTCATGATTTTGTAACAAATCAATACTTCTGGGAGTACTGATCCAGGAGTTTTCTTGTCTTCTGGATTGGTTCAAAATTACATGGCAACGGAGTTGAACATTTGTTGTCATAAACCCAAAAATTGGGATGGCTGTTCAACAACGGATATAAAATAAATATAACTGAAGTATAATTTGCTCCACTAAAGTGCAAGAAAAGCAATTTCAACATAAAAGAAAGAAAAAACTGTTTTTTAAATTCAAAACCTACTATTTTTAATTATTATTTTGTTTAGAAGAGAACACTTTTATAATTTCCAGTATAATTTTGTCAATATTGTACAGTATTGTGCAAAATTAACAGTCACCACCTACTTTAAGGCACTAAACATAACAAATGGCAATTCACTAGCTAGTTGTCACACTGTCACTTTTTTCATAAAAAATATGCCTTTTACTACTATTTTAATAAATTGGAATCATTAAGAAGACTTTATAATATTCTGAACTTTATTTTACGGTTAATTCGCAAACTATCAACCAAGGTAGCATTAACCTCTTTTGCTGTTTCAATCAGATAAACATTTAATATTAATTATTAACAATCAGTTTTTTTTCTCGACAAATTTATTAAAGCAAAGAGTTTTTGAGTTGGTTCATACTATCAAAAGTAACCAGAATGTCATCAAGTTCATTTTAATATTTAGTATAGAACAGAACTAATCAAAACTTTTAATTTATCACAAGGTCAAATGTTAATTATATATATTGAGGTAAAAAGACTTCTTAAAATAATTTAGGGAATAAGTCCATACAAGGATCTGTGCTGCCACTATCACCAATGTGCCAAATGAATTTCAAACTACCAAATTTAGGATAACAAAATAAGAATCAGAAAAAAATACGACTTACAAATATACTACAAAAATACAATAATAAATTCTTAAATAATTGCAGTCAATAAATATTATGTGACTTAAGGATTTTTAAGGCGATAAACCTGAAATGAAGTATCTGTTTACAGTCGATGGTAAAGCATTTGTGAGTTATTTAGCCAATATCTTTGAAAAACCGAATATATTAAATAAGAAACTTCAAGGAACCAATAAAACTCTTGTTGATGCAAAAACGAAGATACTTGGCTTCATTACCCTTATTGAGTTATGTCAGAAATATATTAACAACAAAAATTTTGAACAGTTTCATTGGCTCCAAAAATGTGAAGTAAACGATACCGCTTTACTTGTTATTGTCTATCATCTGAAAATTCTATCGGCTGATTTAAGAGAAAGATATTCTGATTTAAAACAAATTTATATACCAACATGGATGTTGCAGTCCATGTTAGTGGATTTGTCTAATATATCAAGAACTTGCAGAAATGGAAAATGATTAGTCAGTTAAAACTTTATTTAATATGAAATGAGTGATGTCATGGCTTCCAGAGGAAACAAAAAACTAATACCCAAATTCAATCAAATGTGCAAGAAAACTATTGTTACCGATTCCAACTGCATATTTAGCTGAATGTGGATTTAGTGCTGTAAATGATTTCATTGGTAAAAAAAAGAAATCGTACACAATGGGGAGACTTGAGACTGAAGCTAACCAAATTGGAACCTAAGATAAAATCTATGTGCAGCAAGCATCAAGGGCAAGAATCTCACTAAATTAAAATATTAAATAATTATAGAAAAATCTTTATTAAAATTATTCCGAATTTGAATTTTTTATTATATGTTCTGAAAATTTACTTATTTTGTTTCGCTAGCAATTTCCTAAGTTTCTTAAATGAACAATTCGATTTTCTTATATTAAAAATTATGTATATGTTACATAGAATTTTAGAAAGGCTTAGGTGGGGCATGGTACAAAAAAGGTTGGGAAACACTGTATTAGACTTTCACGAATAATATTTCTTATGCAATGAATAAACTTTAATAGTAATAATATATTTAATTAAGAATTGTGTTTTCATTCGAAAATCAAAGTTCGTCGCTAGTAGAATATTGAAGTGCAATGGCGCTTACTTATCACTTGACACTGCATAAGAACACATGTACTCAAAATTACATTTTTACGAGGGATTCAAACTTAAATACAATATATAATAACATGAAATAATTGATGATGAAATACTTACATTTTGTATCTTAGTCTTGCTCAATGGTGATGGAGATCCCATGCATTCCATCAAAGCTCACGCGATTTGGAATAATATTTATATTTCCATTATCGCATGAGCTTTGAGCTTCTAACGCTTCTCTATGGCGAAAGACCTAGATAGCGCGAATAAATTTACAGTTGTTTTAACGTATTTGGTTAAAATGATCAATCGACGATTTTTTTTACAGTTAACAGTTTGATTACCATATTATTTATGGTGATTTGACTGTTTTGTTTGAATATGGTGAAATAACAATGAAATAAATTGTTATTTAACCATCTTTTCCGAGAAATTTCTAACAGTGTATGCACTAAGCGTTTTGCGAGAGCGTGTGTGTTTTTTTTTTGTGAATTGTCGTTGCTATACGAAGCGCTTATTCTAATTATAGTTAGTTTTTAATTCTAAGTGAATATAAAAATTAATTCTAAGTTAATATTCGATATAAAAATTCAGTGATTGTAATTCAAAAGAATGAGTGAAAATAAGTCGATTTAGGAATCCCAACAACTAAATTTTCCAACAGTTTTTAAAGATTTAAATTTTTCATCTGTATGTATTTTTCATTTGTATATTTATTTCTAATGAAATCATTTGTATGTTTCATACTTCAAAAACAGAAATTTAAGTGGTCCTGTAATATCTTTAGAAAAATCTTTAATCTCCTTAAATATCTTTAACCTCTTTAAATAACTTTAATATCTTTAAGTATTCTTGAAACTCTCGACGATAGTTTTAATTTATAAAACCAACTGAAATTGTTAAGGATAAGTAAGAGGAAATAAATTTGGATTTTAACAAAACAATAATTAAACTTTTTATTCTACGATGATTCGTAAATAATATATTTAATCGAACTAAGAAGTGGTTTTCCATTACTTTTGTTTCATTTTTTATTAATTTTTGAAAAAAAAATATAATAAAAATTAATCTTTAGTTTTTATGTATTGTTTTTCAAAGTAGATGATAAGAACATTTCGTAACTTTTGCATTGTTTTTAAAAGCTTTTCGGGAATTTTAAGGGCATTAAACACTGATCTTTTTAGTACTTGGAAACATATTCTGATTTATTTTATTTTATCTTATTACCAAAGTCAGTAAAGTTTAAATAAATAAATAAATTGCTTGTGTGCTTTTTATGATTTTAAAATAACATTTTTTGAATAATTTGTTCCAAAATGAAAAAATAAGAAGAAAAAAAACAGCGAAATTGCTTTTATATTTGTACAGATATAAAAATAAAGAAGCATTCTTATGAGAAACTTTATTGGGCACTTCTGCATTTTTGCGGCCCACTTCCATTATTTTTGTGAAACAAAGCTGATTAATAAGCAAACATGGGGAGAATGGGATGATTTTGGATTCCATAAAATTGCCATAGTATTTTGGATTAAATAAAAATAACGAAATTCAAGTATGAAGAAATATACGTTTATTTCTGTCATTTTCGTTTTTGTTTCAATGAAAACCACATTTTAGTTAATGTATATTCAGTTTATACTACTCTAAAAACAAATTTTAACACTATATGCCTCTTAAATTTTAATGTCCGTTATAATAGTATTGATAAAACGATGGAATGAAAGCATTTCCTTCTTTATATATTCATAATTAATTCATTCATAAATAATTAATGAGATTTCAATTATTAAATATTTTTATTTGTTTATAAATTTATTTATTAAGTCTCGGGGTTTCTCCAAAAGAGGGTTGATTTCTTAGGGTTTCATTGCCGAAAAGAATTGGAAACTACCTGTCTTGACCACTAGTTCCCATATGGTGTTCAGCGGAACCCTAGAGTTTCGTGGAAAGGTCACAGAGACTCCGTAAATTAAGATATATTTTTAACCAGCAATGATTTTTGAAACCAGTATTAGGTTTGTACCCAACCGATAATCCATTATTTATAGAATATTATTTTTATGAAATTGTTTAAGTAAAAGTGCCAAAAAAATTAAGCGGCGAATTTTATAACATATTTTTTTTCTTTCTAATAACAATATATTGAATAAATTACCAAAATAATATGAAGGACGTTTAGGGAGCGTTCCTTAACTGAAAAAAAATTGAAAAATTGGGAACCACTGTTCTAGACAACTAAAGACAAACATTGAATTGTCTAAACAAACTTTCTAATATTATGTTTAACTTGAAAAAAAAAAACTAATTATCGAACTTTTTCTTTAAAAAAAAACCTCTAATTGAGCAAAATTTTTACAATTTGATTATAAGACAGGGTGCGTAGCGTTTTTAAAAAAGTGCTGAAAGGTGCTTATTTTCGATTTTCGTTTTTTAAAGGTGCTTTTTTCATTGAGTGTTTTTAAAAAGTGCTTAATTTTCCCTTTTTCCAAATGAGATTTTTCCTTTACTATGCTGTTTTTCGTTTCGAATTATGCAAAAAGTCACAGTTCACATTGTTCTATTCAACGTTTTCACAATTAATTCAACCCCAATCTATTTCGGCGTATTGTCAGTCCGTAGCGTATGAAAACGACATTAGTTTTACATGATTAAAAATTTAATAATTTTTGACAATTGTCAAAAACAATGCCAAATGTTTTTTTTTTTTTTTTTGACATGACGGTTAAAAAAAGATAAAACCGTCAATTGTCAAAAATATTCCAACCCTCCTAGCTATGATATTTTTTTAAAGTGCTTAAAAATATTTTTGAGTGCTTGAAAAGTGCTTAAACGGTGCGTGTATTTTTTGTTGAAAAATTTGCCTACTAAAAAAATTTTTTTTTAATTTTTCTTAATGACGATTATAAAGCTCCGGAAAATGGAAAACAATAAAAGAAATTCCTCGGTAATACCGTCTGTAGTAAAAAAAAAAAAAAAAAAATCGAACAACATTCTCATATTTAAAAAGGTACTGAAGGATTAAATGACTGGATCACGGCTTACTCTGAAAGCTCATTTAACAATATACGAATGAAAATGTTTTTTAAGAGGCGGCGTTTAAAAAAAAAAAAAAAAAAAATGTGATTTATTTCTAGTTGGAAGAAGCGAGTGTCCCCGCCTCGAACATTCGTAAAATGAAGCTAGAGGCGGTAACCTCTAATAATTAAGTCTAGTCTCTCCGCCTCTTTAGAGTTGTTTGCAAATAAGCGGTGTTTGGATAAAGAGGTAATAAAAATACAAGAGAAATCTTCTTTTGATTTGTTTGATTCTTTTGTGATGATGATTAAGTTCGTGTTCTTTTGCCGCTGCTTACTTGAAGATCGTCTTTCAAGGCCAAGGTTTTATATCAGCTCAATTAAAAAAGAATAAGTCTCTTTTTCTTTTCTTCTTCTAATAGTTTTTTTTTTCTTCTTCTTTATGTTGAACTGCGCATGTTTTGAAAAGGAATCCAAGCATTTGTTTAACAGTTTTACTTTTAGGAAAGATTGAATGTGTACTGAAGTACATTGTTTTTATTCCTTTGCATCAATGGTATCAATTTATTTTTAATTTCTATTTACTTATATATTAATAGAATTTTAGAATTCGATTTCACACTTTCTGTTGGCGGGATTAAAAAAATTTTTTAGAGCGACGGAAAATTTTCTTCACCAACAGTTTTTTTTTCTTCTTTCCCCGTTTAGAATTAATTTGTTAAATTGAAAGTTGAGTTCCTAATCTAGTTAAAGTAGAAGAAAGGGCAGATCTGTTTTATATTCACGAAAAATGGAATACTATGTACATCAGAGTTTAAAACAGCAACATATTTTAAGATGAACAAGAAGTGGATGAACTTTTTTCTTCACTCAAATCTGTAACCTTGAAATTTAGGAACTTTTTAATTCTTGTAACGGCCAAATGGTCGCTTCTGAGAATTTATTTATTAATTTATTTTATTTATTATTTTTTTTATTTTTATGTACCATGCAAACCAGCATGTGTGTTAGATCAAGAAATGAAATGGAATGTTGCGTTTCACGTATACTACAAGAATTTTTCAAACTAAAAATGCATATATGTAAAGCTAACAACTACTTACTATTAATTTACCGTATATTCTCTTACTTGTATTGCTTCAGTGTAAAAATTCGTGTTAAACCTACTTGAATCTTGTGAAGAAAAACTCTTAAAAATTGTGTGTTTATAAAAATTTCAAATTAATACCAAAATTTCAAGTTTATACCAAATTGAGCGTTCATACTCAATTTAAAGTGTGTAGTTTTGTTATCTAAACTCCAATAAATGACGAAGCTTACACCTAACTCAAATGTTCTAAATCCACTCATGAATGATTTGGCATTAATTTAATTAAACGATCAGTTTTTTTTTTCTTTTTACTATCGAGAAATTGAAAATCTTTCTTCTTACACGATGCTGATTTTCTTTGGAAGTAAATTGTCGTGGAAAGGTTAAAGGTATCTTATGTTTTTAGTTGCATGAGGAAGATAATTTTGTTATCATACGAAGATGTACATAAATCCCGGTCCTGATAAACGAATGTGGGGGCCCTAGGCACAAAACTGTCAGGGGCCCCCTGGTCGTTACTTTAAACTAAATTTATTTGTTGTTTATTTACCTTTAAATTATTAATTAATAAGTGCCTTTAAATTAATAACAAGATTAAATTACGATATGTTTGTAAATTTGAGCTTATATATATATTACAATTTTTGTAATCTCATAATTATAATAAACAAAACTAAATCTGTCAAATGTATTAAATAATTAAATTTCCGTCTGCTTCGATTGTATTAAGTTTTGTTCGATTAGAAATTAATTGTTTAGTACTGAGTGTATGTTTAATTAAAACTAATTTTATTTTAAGAAATATTGAAAACATACATCCTGAAAAAAAGTAATGTTTTTTCTTTATATTGTATCGTAAAAATGACTTTACTAATTCCTAATTTTATCTTATCTTATAGCAATTATAAATTTTAGTGCTATTGAATTACAAAAATGGAGGCTGTTAATTATATTTTCTTTTATTTTAAAGATTTTTTTAAAATTTTATTTCATAACCGTCGTTGAACAGCTGACCCAATTCTGGGTTCAATTCCGTATCTTTGAAATTTTGATCCTTATCCGGAAGGCAAGGGAACTGCTGAATCAGTACCCCCAGAGAGTATTTTATTTTTATTTTTAAATATATATATCCGTCGTTGAACAGCCGACCAAATTTTGGGTTTACGACTACTAATGTTCAATTCCGTAGCCTTGTAATTTTGAACCAATCCAGAAGACAAGGAAACTCTTGGATCAGTACCCCCAGAGGTATTGATTTGTTATGGGAACCAATAGGACTTAGCGACTCGACAGATTTAACGTGCATCAGTCACCATTTACTAACGGGGCCGGCCTGGGATCGAACCCACGAACTCTTGGACATGTGCACAGTGCCCTACCAACCAAAAATTATCATTAATTCTTATAAAAATCTAATGGTAAAAATAAATGACTGAAACTCTAAACAAAAAGTTAAAATCAAGTAGTATGCCTGTGTGATATGGTAACAATTATTTCTTAGCAAAAATAACAATTCATGTAAAAATAAAAAGGAACTATAACTTGAAGAATTTTACAATCTTTATTTTAGAGGGCCGGGATAGCCTGGTTGGTGGGGCACTGGACCCATATCCAAGAGGTCGTGAGTTCGATCCCCGCCGGTCGAAAACTCCCCGTGTAGTAAATGGTGACTGATGCGCGTTAACCCTGTCTGGGTTACAAAGTCCTCCGTGTTCCCATAACAAATCAATACTTCTGGGAATACTGATCCAGGAGTTTCCTTGTCCTTCGGATTGATTCACGAAGTTGAACATTAGTAGTCGTAAACTCAAAAATTGGGTCGGCGGGTATAATATAATATCAAATAAAATCTTTACTTTAAGGATTGTATATAATGTTAAGCAATAATTGTTACCATATTACTCACGCATACTACTTAATTTTAACTTTTTGTAGACAGTTTTAGTCATTTATTTTTACCGTTAGATTTTTATAAGAATTTACGATAATTTTTATGTTATTATATGAAGAAATATGTTCTCTGGTAATTATCAATGTTTTGTTTTTTTAATTTCAAAACGTTTTTGGTATGCGCCTTATGTGTTACGTCAAAATGATAAATTTGTTTATAGAAAAAAAGATGTCTTTATTTTATTTTTTCGATTGACATGAAGGCTGAAAGTAACTAAGTTTCTTTTCTTTTTATTAAATATATCAACTACTTTGTAATATGTATGTTAAAAAAAAAAACTTTGCAATAACAATATATCAGTAAAGATACGAAATAAGTCTGGAGTTTCGAATTTCCAGCATTCCTTCCCGAATTTTTCCTTTTTTTCACCTCAAAATTTCGCCAAATTCTTCCTTTTTTTCCCCATCTATTTTTTTTAAATTTTTTCTCCCTCGAAAGATCTTGTCACTTACGGATATTTAAAAATGGGTAAGCGAAAAAGAAAAGGAAAGGAAAAAAAAATGGTTGAAAAGATTACTTTGTTTTTCTTTTGTCTATTGCTGCACGTGGGGTAAAAAACACAGAGGGTTTAGCAACTTGATTGATGTAGGGCATTCATCCGTAAGTCGCGCAATTCTTGGAATGTATGAGGGAAAAGGCCCACTTTTATAATTTTTTTTTTTGTAATTGTGATTTATTTTTTTTGCCCAAGCTTCGAATTTTTGCTGAAAGTATACCCGCACTCCTCCCCCTAATTCTAGTACGGCGTGGGATACTTTTTCTTATTTTATTTATTAATTTTCCTCCTTTTTCAAATCTTTATCTCCCTCTTATCTGTAGTAAAAATAATTTCCCTCACCTTTTTGTACCCTGATGAATTGTTGTAATAATGTTAAGGCAAATGAAAGCTTGGAATTTTCTTTTCGAATAATCCCTCTTTGACTTGATTCAATTTAATTATCGTCTGTGTGTGTGTGAAACAGTTAATTTAGATGCCTTTAATGAACCTGGTAATATTCAATTGAGGAGGAGCTAAGAAAAAAAGAGAAATATATTAGCCATTGTATATGTGGCATGGTGGGAGAAAGTATTTTTTATACGGCTTTTCTTTTCTTTTTCCTTTCTTTTTTCTTTCAACTTCCTTCCTCTTAAATTTAGATTGAATCATTGAATTACTCAGTTAAAAAAAATTTGGAATTTACTATGTAAGAAAAAAAAGAAGCTCTTTTTAAATTAGTATGAAATAAATTCATTACTGTTTTTAATTTCTTTTTTTTTTCGTGTGGTTTTTCGAAATATATTATTTAGTTATTTGCACATTTTGATTTTAAGTCCACTCTTTTAAGATTCTTTTCCAGTATCAAATAGCGCTTATTAGCTGATTGTATGCCCTTTCTTAACTGTTAGGTTAATATTTGTTGTAGTGTTAAGATCTTTAAGAAGAATAAGAACTAATAGGTTGAGATCTTTGTCAAGCTTTTTCTGTGTTTATTATGAATGGGAACAAATTCTTAATATGAAACAAATTCTTAATATGAAACAAATTCTTAATATGAAACAAATTCTTAATATGAAACAAAAACCTGGATTTTGTGAAATAAAAAGAATTTGATCTGTGAGTGTTTTATTTTGGACACAGCTCAAAATACATAGTTAAGACAACAAGCACAGCTCAAAATACATAGTTAAGACAACAAGCACAGCTCAAAATGGATAGTTAAGATGATGAACACAACTCGAAATGGAAGATAAAAAAATTGAAGCAGCTCGAATTATGTGTATTCAGAACATTAATTAATAAAATTTTTTTAAATTATTTTTTTTTTTACTGCGTCAAATTAATACCACTTTTATAAAAATTACAGCACTCATAACATCTTTGTATAAAGAACTGTTGACTTTTATCTTTTCAAAAAAAAAAGTAGAAGAAAAAAAAAAAAGGTTAATTATAAAAAACATCTTCTTCTTTGGCACTACAGCCGGTTACCGTATAAAGCAGTCAGTTAAACTACACCACATTACAAAATTTGTTTAGTATATATATATATATTAGAGAAGTTTTAAAAACGGAAGTTAATGCTGTGTGCATTTTCATGAACAAACATTTTGACCTGTATCCAAAATGAAAAGATCACAAAAAATTTGTTATCTTATTATTGAGTATTTCAAAAATTACTTTAGCGCTGCATTGTCTAGGCTCATACAAAAATTTACAAAACGTAAGAATTATTCATTGATTTTTATAACTTATGGAACCTACGTGGAATAATCATCCTTTTCAAAGCTTAATTATTTTTTAAATTAGTACGTAAACTTGTCCGCCCTAATGACCCAATAGTTCTTTACAGCAAGTTGTTACATATGTAGCGTCGAGTCTAAGGTACTTAAACGGTGAGTTATCACGTTATTATTATTATTTTCCTGGGCGAGAATAATACCTTGAATAGTTTGCACCTGAAGGGGAAAAACTCGCCAAATTGGGTAATTTAAAAAAAAAGGAAAAAAAAGTTCAAACATTTTAAAAAGAACTGCGATGGTTCAAGGGGTAGAGCGTTCGCCTTCAAATGAGGTGAACTGGGTTCGAATTCCAGCGATGTCTGGTCGATATGAATTCTGACCACAGTGCTGACGTAAAATATCCTCAGTGGTAGACGGATCATGGGTTTGAATCCCCTTGCCTTCAAGCTAACCATGGGAGGTTTCCTGGTTTTTCTCTCCATGTAACGCAAATGCCGGTTAGTTCCATTAAAAAGTCCTCCACGAAGGCAAATTCCTTCAATACTTGATCCAGGAGTTTCCTTGTCTTCTGGATTGGGTTCAAAATTACAAAGCTGCGGAGTTGAACATTTGTATTGGGTCTGCTGTTCAACGACGGTTTTAAAAAATATTTTTTTTTTAAAAACAAAAACTCATCTTTATTAAAGTCCAGACTATTCTTAAATAACTAGTACAGACCATAAATAACTAGTTCGCTTCGCACTTAAATTGCATTTTTTTTTCTTTTTTTAAATTCAAAATTTTTTTTTTAAATCTTTTTTTTTTCTCCATTTTCCTTGACAAAATTTTTAAATAATTCCATTAACGACGTTCATTTTGTTTTTCTGAAACTCATAAGTGCAGGAACTCATTACTTAAAGCATGCTATTAGTCAATGGATTTAGTTTATTTCGGATTGTAAGAGTTAGTATTGTTTTGTTATTATATTGTAGTGATAGTTTTTGAATATATAACAATTTGTTATATACCTAACACAACATTAAATGCAAGGCAGAAACCAAAGAGAAAAATGTAACTCAGCTCATTCGCAAATTTAAATTTCACAGCTAGAGTTGGGTAGTTGGCAACATTTTTTACTCACATATTCTTTCTCTAACTCACATATTCTCTCTCTGAAAAAAATATATCGTTTTGTAGGAGAATTGTGTACGTAACGTATCATGCTCTCTCTCTCTCTCTCCCTCGTCGTTAATTTTGTTATACAAATAATATTTTATTGTACAAATTGTACAATTCTTGTATTAAAGTGAACATGGACATTAATTTTTTATAAGTTTAAAAATTTTTTTAAGTTTTATAATAGCAAGTTAAAAACTTTTTCTCCTATATTATTATTATTTTTTAAATTTTCCTTTAATTGTTTTTTTTTTTGTTCCCCGCTTTTATATTTCATTATTTTTTCCCTCACTTATCCAAGCTATTAAGCAACATTCTAATTACATTTTTTTCAGGAAAGATATTCGATTTAAAAAAAAAAAAAATGAAACCTCAAATACCAAAATACAGAATTCAAATATAGCACTCTTGCTGTCACGATGAGAACTCCGAACCAAAAACTTCCATTTCTATTTACGATATAAATCCATCGTTTGTTAAACAATATTGGGTGAAAAAAATACACAAGTGAAACTGGAATTTTGATTTCCTTTCTCAGTTAGAGACATTATATCCGAAATAAATTGTTTTCCAATAAACAATAGTGAAAAAAAAAATGATAGGATAAAGGTAAAAAAATCTGTTACCTAATTCCTATTTTATTGACTTTTCTAAATGTTCTCGAACATGTACCCATCAGACAACGCGCACTCTAATTACATGATCACGACAAAAATTACCGTTATCTCTTACAACGCCTTCAATTTTTTTTTGACGTATTCGGAAGACAAGTTAAGGGGCACATTTAACACCGATAGCCTTACGTAATGATGTAAGGCACGCGAAGTTATTTGACAACTGCTACTGCCTTACAAACGAAGTGGCGTGCCAAATGTTCTAATACCACCAGCAAAAAGGTCCATACTCTTCGGGCGGCTGGACGCCGTCCGTTTCCTTTGGCCATGCAACACGCAAAGAACTCCACCCAGGAAGCGAAGTCCGGCATGTATAAGAGTCCGGCAGTTTTGAGTCCTTTTTTTATTTTTATTTTTAAATCCTCTGCATGCACAGGATCGGAAGGAAGCAGAAAGGCAGGTGCGGTTTTACCACAAGAGGCGACTTGTGGTCATAGTGACTAGCTAGTCATCACCCCTTGGGAGGAATATAATCATTTTAAGTGTTTATGCTGTTTCGATTAGATTAATATTATAGTCATAATGGCTTAGAGAGAATGTTCCTTAATTATGGGCTTTTGCTATTAGTTTGAAAAAAAATATTTTTGTTAGATGTGTTCTCGGGTATAGATTATTTCTTGAGCATTCTGCAGTGGCTGACAACCTGAGCCATGGCTGCTCAATTTTCGTATTATAATTCTATTTTAAAATATGCTAAAATTATTGTTGTGTACAGATCGAAATGAGTAATTTCAATACCACTTTGTGGTACTTCTAATAACTTGAAGTAATCTTCATGGTTCAATTTCATGTTTTTGTTAGCTTATTATTCTGTATACTTTTGAATCTGGAAGAAAAAAAACATTTTTGTTATATATGCTCTCGGATATAGATCTTTTCTTTCTGCAATGGTTCTAAACTTTGTGTACAATTTGAACCATTGTCTACTCAATTTCGTATTGTAAATTTTATTTTTAAGTAGTATGCTTAAATCTTTGCTGTGTACCGATCAAAATACGTAATTTTAAGACATATCGTATTTCAATATGTCATGAAATTACGTATTCCGATCAGAATCATATTGTGGTACTCGATCGACACGTACGATATCTTTCGATCAAGATCATATTGTGGTATTTCTAATAATAAAAATCTAGATTCTTCTTTTATTCAATTCCTTATTTTTGATAGCTTCTTATTCTGTATTCTTTTGGCTCGTACTAAGTAAAATAGGTTAGTAGCTTTACAAATTTTTAAGCAATTATTTTGAGAAAACTAACTTGCTGCAAAAAGACAATTTTTTCAAATTTTTTGGACCAAAAGCCAAAACTTTGATCGGGTGTAGGTTTCCTTTGAAATTTGACTCAAATTAACAAAATGAAGCACCTATAAAAGGTGGCTCACATGTTCTTAACGTCTATAAATTATCCCTTTTCTTAAATATTCTTTAATTTTTGCGTCATTAGAAAGAAAAAAAAGTCAAAATTCTGCAATCAAATTATTAAAATTTTGGAAATATAAAAGTATTTAAAAAATATCGAATTAATTTATATTTGAAATTTTTTTGCACATTTCAAGAATATATTGCCGGTAAATCACATTTTTTACCATCTAAATTTTTTTTCGTAAGATGTTAAAACATTAAATATCATTCTTTTAAACATAAAAAAAAAAAAATCTTGATTAAAAAAAAAAAAAACTAAGTCATTGATTGACCTTATAATAATAATAATAATTAGTAAGTAAATAAAATAATTATAAAAAAGAATGAATAAATGAATAAAATAAAACAAAAACTGATTTTTAGCTAAATCTAGATTTTTTTTATTTATACTTCTAGATTTATTACGAAAACAAAATTATTTGACCTCAAATTATTTTTTTCTTATAATGTTAAATGTCATTATAATTTTTAAACTATTTTTTTTCCAGAGAATGTAGCCATTTAAGTTTAGTTTGTTAAAATTAGTTGAGTTTGAAAATTAAAAAAAAATGCAATTATATTTCTAATAAATAGTTAATCTTGTACATTTCCTTTTCATTATAACCGTTAATAAAAGCACAAATGAACCTCTGTTGCTGAATACGTAACAAATTTACTCATTGGGGGTCCGCTGCACCATCAATCTAAAATTTCATTATTCCCACGCACTCAAGCATTTTATTAGATATCTTCAGTGGTTGGTTCAGTTATTAACTAGTAATTGGCCGCAAGGACCGTTATTGTCTTTTCAGACGAGTAATAAGGCAACTTGTAACCCAACTGTTCCACCCCTCGCTGTTCTTTCATTCCGAGGTTCCGGAAAATTTTATGTTCTTTAGTTTACTATGAGATTTTAATTAAGAACGAAATGGATACTGGCGGGTCTTTTACGCCTTTATAAAGGTCTTATGAGTAACAATTTTTTGTTCTTTTTTTTGTTCTTTCGGTTTTTGTTCTTTTGGTGATTCTTCCACACTTTAATCACAATGGGTTACATGGATGCAAAAGATGAATGGAATTCCTATCTCCTTTCGTTTTTGCTCGATTTTGATTATTTTGTTTTGGTGTTCCTTTTCAATTGATAGATAAATTTATTATCTTGGTAATCAATTTTGTCATTTTAGGGTAACATATGATGCTGAATCTCCCCTGAAAAATTTGTACATGAGGCTTATTATTATTTTTCCTCTAGCCAAAATAAAATATGTAAAATAAAACTTCCTATAGTATTTGAATAGTATTTGTTTATCAAAATTAGACATGATAATTTCAATTTTGAGTTAGCAGCCAGTGCCAGGTAAACTCTAATATCTTAGAAGCCGTTTTTTCCTCAAACCTAATGAGTTCGTGACCAAAGAATCGGTAGGTCCTTTTTATTTAATAGCCACTTTTTTTGCAAGCTTTCTTGTTGTTGCGTGGATTGAAATATATTTTACAAAAAAATTCATATTAGAAATTATTCACGGCTACAAAGAGTCAATTCAAGACTAAAAATAATATGAATATGAGGCGAAATTTACTTAAATCTACTGGCTTTAAAGAACTTTATTTGAATTATTTTTGGAGGCAAAATACTTTTAATGTATACATTACAACTTCAAAATACGTGAATTGTTGAAAAAAAAACTCTCCTTCTACATGAATTTTGATAACACAAATTTATGGATTCTGAAAGATCAAAATTTTGACTGGTAACATTGAACATTCTGAAAAAAACTTCCTGAGTCTTTCTACTTCGCTGTACTTTTATCATTGAACAGTCTTTTCTTAAAGAAAAGCAAAACGATGGAAAAAAGTGACCGCTTGCTTATTTTTAAATTAAGTCGCCATTTTTTTTTCTTTCGAAAGGGTTATTTTCAGAATTAATCGAAATATCTAATTTCCAATATTGTACTCAATCATTAATAGCACTAATTTTTTTACGACTCTGTTTCCCCCCCCCCCCCCCATTATTATTTATTTTATTTCAGGAATCCAATTTTCTTATGCACCACCCTCTTTCCATTGTTTACATCGGGAGATATTTTTGAAAACGATATCCCAATGTTTTGTTTTTCTCTAAATTTTTTGTATTTTCTTCCATTGAGATGTTAAGAAAACTCCATGGTATAAATGATAGAAAAAGAAACGAGTGGGGAAAGTGTAAACTGAAGGTTTGAGAAGGGTGGGGAATCTGCATCCGTAGAGAATGTCGTGATGGTAGTTTAGAGCTTCGAAAACAGGTTATTATCTCGCTTCTAATGTCATTTTCTAAAAGAACGAAAAAAAAAATGAATGACGCAATGGGCGAGTAGCAGTCGAATCCAAATCACTAAGCCAAAAAAAGAATATCTAATTTTTTTTTCTCAATTCAGACGATTGTATTCCTCCTCCTCCCCTATAATTTCCCATTTCGACGCAGACACAACAACGAAAGCAGTTATCGCTTATTTTTGTATAATTAATCATTTGACCGACCGATTGATAATACTTATCTTACACTTTGCTTATCTTTCTGAATAATGGAATACCGTTGCCAGGAATATAAATTTTACACTAAATTTCAATCGGTTGGTGAAGTATATATAATATAGTTTAGATTACATATAGTCCGTGTATTTTCTTTATAGAATTTTTTTTTTAAAAAAAAATACTGATGTCAAGTTTCAACGAAAACAAATTTCCCCCCAACTGTAATTTTCTATGCTAAGGTATTTCCTTACCACAACGACGCTGCTTTGTCGGGGCCTTAAAAGAGAAGTCTTTCGGGCGGTAAGTAATTTAAATAGCGTAATAACTATTATTTTAACTAGTGTTGTCCACTGATATCGTTCTAAATAATAGTTAAGCACATGCTTTTATTTACGTGAAATTCATAATCATGGTTTTTGCATATACTAGTGATTGAATTTCATGAATTTTTTTCTATTGTTATTATGGTTTTGTTTCTAAATTTAATCAAATTCTTTTTGAAGATTTCCCCAGATAAGATAAGCGTCTTGAGAATTTGAAATTGATATGATTCGAATAAAATTGCATGGCTTTATATTTTTCTAGTATAATTTAAAGCAATTTTTCTCATTCTGTTTAGAATTTTAAATGATAACTTTCCAGTTGAATAAATTCTCAGTCAAATATGGGTAACGATTTTACACTTATATTTTATTAACATATCTAAATTACCTAAAACACTTATAAGTATGTGGTCACAAAAAATGCTGCTGTTTATTTTCTTGCGTTGGCAACGAAGAGCTGAAACAAACTGAGCTATAAGCTAGGCAGTGAAATTAAAAGGAAACTTTTCATAGAAGCAAATTAAAAATGTAAATTACTTACTGTTTCGCTTATTCATTAATTCTCTGACTCATTGATTCGTTTTTTTGTTGTTTTTTTTTAAATTTCATTCGCTATATCAAGAATCAGTCAAATTAACGGTTGCTATAGCGTTGTGAGCGGTTAATAATAAGCTTTTAATTTTAAGAATAAACATGCGTAATTTAAACAAACATGAAATTGTACAAAATTGTATTTCCCCCTTTTTTACTTAATAGATATGCGCAAAATACGTGGACAAAACAATACCAATAAAGGGGCGATTGTTATAGTAAAAGAATACATTATATGGCTGACACTTTTAATTTTAGATAATTAAACACTCGTCATATAGACTTCAAATGTTCACCAGTTTTACGAAATACCATGTTACCGTTTATGTACCACTTTTACTTCTTCAATAATTACAAGCGTTACATTTTATTACTTACATTTTACATTTTAACTTATATTTCGCGTTTTTACGTGAGTTAAGTTACGCTAATTTGTTTGATATAAATAAAAGAAATATTAAAAAAAAATGTTTTTAATTGGATACTTGCCACTCGAAGAAAAGTGAAGTGATTATACCTAACCATGTGATTTAAATCACATTTAATTGGATACCTTTAAGCGACGTCATGCGTGTCTGTCGAGCCCGATTGGTTTCTGAATCGACAAATAATTTACCTACGATGACGTCACTTGCAGGTATCCAATTACAAGTTTATAAATCAAATGATTCGCTTCAGAGTAATATTGATTTAAATTTAGAAGCATAGCGTTAAACAATGCTTGCAAAAGTCAAGATTTTCTGTTTATCAAGTTTAACATAAGTTTATAAGCCTATTGGGGGGGGGGGCGACAGTGCTCTGATGGTCGGGAAAAATCGTAAAATTAATATCTTTCTTTTTTTCTTTTCTTTTTTTTTAATTTTTATTTTTAATAATATTTAATATTATAGCTTTTAGACTCAAAAACACTTATACGATGTTTCCAAAATAATCTTTTAATTTAACTTATACTAATTCTTACAGCTATTTTTTGGTGACATAAAATAATAAGCTTTTTAACGATGTTATTTTTACTACTGTTATAAATTTGTAATAGCTATTTATAACTGTTAATTAAAATTTTTGCTTATCTTTGGCCAGCGCTTTCTAGGCTAAATATAAAAATGGTGCAAGTGTCAACATAATGAAAAATTACAGTTTTGAAAAAAAGAGAAGAAAAAAAAAGCGTTCGTGAACTCATTTTTGAATCTTTGAAAGCTTTTCCGCTACATTTTCTTGGTTCACGAAAATTGAGTATTAGTCGATAAGTTTTAACAATTTTTTTCATCTGAGTGAAAAAAATCTTACCAAATTAGCAATTTTTTTTTTTTTTTTTTTTTTTTTTTTTTTTTTGACATTTAAGCTAAGCTATTTGTCTGTTCTATAGTTCATATAATTCTTTACAACTAGATAGTGTATATAGTTAAAAATTATAGATTTGCTACGCGTTTTTTTTTTTCGAAAAGGAAATTAAATTTATTTTAAGGGAGTTATTGATTATTCTTATAAAATGAATTCGAAATATTCATTTTAAGGTAGTCATAGAAAATTCGTATAAAATGAATTCGAAGTATTCATTTTAAGGGAGTCATAGAAAATTAGTATGAAATGAATTCGAAGTATTCATTTTAAGGGAGTCATAGAAAATTCGTATAAAATGAATTCGAAGTATTCATTTTAGGTGAGTCATAGAAAATTCGTATCAAATGAATTCGAAGTATTCATTTTAAGGGAGTCATAGAAAATTCTTATAAAATGAATTCGAAGTATTCATTTTACTTTATGTTAAAGGAGTCATAGAAAATTCGTATCAAATGAATTCAAAATATTCATTTTAGGGGAGTCATAGAAAATTGTTATAAAATGAATTCGAAGTATGAATTATATTTATTTGTAACTTTTCCCTTACATTCATCGCTGATATGATGACGAAGAAATAATCACATAATTGAAAGGGGTAAAAAAAAGTTTAAAAAAAAAACCTAATGCTGGTATCGCAGCGGGGAGTCTTCCTTTTCAACTTTCATCACCCCTACCATTCCACTAAACCACCCATTCCCTAATCTTGTACTTTATTGTTGAAGGATGCAAAAAAATTTTCTTTGACTCCTCTCTCCGTAATTGTCTGATTTGCTTTAGCTTTTTTCAAAAGACTCAAACCTTTCCGAATCACAAAAGATTTTTTTCTCTTCATCTTTACCCCTTTGTCTTTTTTTCTTTTTCTTTCTTACTTCCATTTTTTGGAGCTAAGGATTCAGTGTCTTGACAAGTTCATCTGTGTTGTGTCTCCTTTTCAGAACATTGAAGATGCTACTGACCCTTGTACAACTAGACAATTTTGTTCGCTCTTTGCCATTCCAGATTATTCTTTTTGTATTTTAATGAAGTTTGAGGGAAAGTTCTTAAGTAAATCTTCTATGGTATTTTAAAAGCGGAATAACCGGCCATTTTGCGCATTTCAAAAGTAATCGTAATGTGGCTTAAAGTGCATTCTTACTTTTGCCTTCACTTTTTAGCATAAATAATCTTCTCGCCTTGTCATTCTTAAGCTTTAAAGCCTAATCTAGTTCTAATTCTGACCATCAAAAATTATCTTTCATTTTTTGGTTGCTTCGATAGATAAAGATGGTACGTGTTTAATATTTAACAGTACAGAGCGCAAAATTAAAGAGAGAGAAGAGGAGACACCTTAATGACTTTTGGTCTAGTGGTCGGATTTGTTAAAAGTCTATCTTAAGGGCTTAGCTCGAGGACCTAACTTTAAAACTGATAATTAATTGGAACAGACGATATTTTTCTTCTTAAATATTTTTTTCTTCTTAATCTTCAAAATATGTGATAAGCAGTATGGTTCCAATAGTTCTAGAAAGTATGGTTCCAATAGCTTAAACAAAATTTTAAAAAATCAAATGTATGTTGTTGTTTTTCTGTAATTTTACTTTTTTTTTTAAAGCGAATGAATAAAAACAATTCTAAATTTTTTTATTTTTTTGTTTTAAATTTTTTACATTGTTGCCCGTGGGCAACTGATACTGAGTGGATTTATGACATTCTTATAAATGCTTGAAACTTACTATTTTTTTTTTTTTCGTTAGTCTCATAATTTTAAATCAGACTCAGGAAATTTCTTAGTATTATTACCGATAATCAGTAGAAATTTTAATTTTATCATTTTATGAGTGACTTCCCTTGAATCACCCTTATGATATACGGATTTTTTTTTTTATCAGTTTGAAACACATTACAAAACTTGGTCACAAATATTCTACACGGGATATTTTATATCAGTTTAAAACACATTACAAAACTTAGTCACAAATATTCAACACGGGATATTTTTTATTAGTTCAAAACATATTACAAAACTTATTCATAAATATTCTACTCCGGATATTTTTTATCAGTTTAAAACACATTACAAAACTTAATCACAAATGGACGGGATATTTTATATTAGTTTAGAACACATTACAAAACTTAGTCACAAATATTCTGTACGGGATCTTTTTTATCAGTTTAAAACACATTACAAAACTTAGTCACAAATATTCAACTCGGGATATTTTTTATTAGTTCAAAACACATTACAAAACTTAGTCACAAATATTCAACTCGGGATATTTTTTATTAGTTCAAAACACATTACAAAACTTAGTCACAAATATTCTACACGGGATATTTTTCATTAGTTTAGAACACATTACAAAACTTAATCACAAATATTCAACACGGGATATTTTTTATTAGTTCAAAATTAAAAATCAAATAATTCCTTAACAATATGAAACAACATAATTAGGACAACCTCATTGAAACTTTTAAAACAAATAAAGCAACATTTTGTGTTTATTTCAATTTTAGAATCAAACAAGGAAAATCTTGTAACAATAAAACACAACCGATTGCAATTTCGTTCTCTTTTGACGATTATAAATAAATTTACCTGATATTTATATCTTCTCTACGGATCCATGCATTAAATAACGGTAGTACTAAATTCGAATTATATTTCCTCTCAACCCTAAACCGCGCTGAGCAAACATCAAAAATTTACGGCTATTATTTGTGAAGCATTTTGTACAGATACATGCGATTGGAGGGGTTGAACTGCCCGAATTTTTAGAGGGTGGAGGTAATCAAACAATTTATTAAAAGGGGGTTTGGGAAAATGTTCATGCGTTTAATGTCCTAATTATGAAAATGGCATGCTGGGAGACTACCCTACAAGACTATGAATCAAGTCTCATTTTGGCGAATATGAGCATTTTGTAATTTGCGCTTTTCATATACTGCGCCATATGTTATAATGTAATTGAAGTATGGAGATTAACTTCTCTTTTTTTTCCTGTTTTGTGTCTGTTTTGCCATTATTATTTTTAATCTAAAGGTATTTCCCATTATGCAGATTTTTCCCTGCTAAGTCATTTAGAAATTCTTTATAACAGGATGTTCCTCTTTTTAGATGTTGAGTTGGCCTAATTAGGCCTTAAAGTTGATTTAAATGAGTAAAAGATTTAATCGGTTTTATGCATGACGTAAGTTATTATAGCGTTGTATGCAACTATACATTCAACTATGTTGAATTTATTGCTAGATAGGTATGTAACTAGTTCAATAAAATCGGTTTATGTTTATTGAAAAAGGCACTATGTTTGCATTTTGTGCATAAATGCATTTTTATATCTGATATTTTAATTTTAGAGTACTTTCCATCCTACAAATTTTCTCTAAGTAATTTCGCTATTATAATTCCATCTTTATAACTCTATGTTCCCCTTTTCAAATGTTGCGTCGGAAAATAATCAGTCCTTAAAGCTTTTTAAATGAATATTTGATTTAATAGGTTTTATGCATAATTTAAGTTATTATAATGTTGTATTCAACTATGCATTCAAATATCTAGAATTGCTATTGTATATATATAGTCGTATGCAATTAGTTCAATATTCAGTTTGTATTTATTAATTTTCTGTTAAAAGACACTATGTTTGTATTTATTTATTCAAGATATTTTTATTTATAAATATTTTTATGTTGTGTTTATTTCTGATTATTTTATGTTTGACGTTTTATTCTGAGGATGTTTTCCATTATGCAAATTTTCGCTAACTAATTTTGAAATTAAGATTCAGACGTATAGAATATATTTCCGACGCTGAGTTGAAATTAATTAAGAATTGAATAGGTTTTATATGTTATGTAATTGTAAATTATAGTGTGGAATATGTAAATTCAAGCATTTGGTCATTAAAGTTATATTATTGATAAAATTGTGTTTTAATTACGATTTAAACAAATTAAAATTTAATTTGCAGTGTTAAGTTTAAATTTTATTTTTATTTATTGCAATTTTTTTTCTGCGCTAAAGTGATAGCTAATAATAGAAAGGTTTTACTTAAACGCCCATTTTACCATTTATTTCATAAATGCACTTTTTACATTCGTATAGAACGGTGAATTTCCAGTTCATGGAGTGAGTTAAGAAATATTATTCCTGGATAAATACATTTTTGTTTCTAAAAGTGGAATGAACTGTAAACTGTTATAATTTTTTTTAAATTTTTTATTTCATTTTAAGTCATTCAAATGTCACATAAGCTCGTTATGAGTTAATTTTGCATTGTCCTCCTCTTTTTATCAGCTAAAATAAGCATGTTTAGTGGAATTTTTAAAAATTTATCTGACTTGGAAAAAATATTAATATTTTCCTTGTGTCTAACCCATTGAATTTCTATAAATTTTGGGGACTTGAAAAGTTGTTTTATGCGCCGTTTGAAAGTTGTATATGCTGTATTTATTTTTTATATTTTTCTCACGGATAAAATTGTATCGCAGGCATAGATTTTATTTATTTTATTTTACAGCCGTCGTTGAACAACCGACCCAATTTTTGAGTTTACGACTACTAATAATTAAGCTCCATAGTCTTGTAATTTTGAAGCCAATACAGAAGACACGGGAACTCCTGGTTCAGGTATTGGGAGAAATTTGACTTTGTTGAGAACTTTTTTGATGAAAGTAACCCGCATTTGCGTTATATGGAGAGAAACCACGAAACTCTTCTACGGTTACCCTAGCGGCAAAAGGACTCTAAAGGATTTAAAAAGGTCCGACTACGTCGAAGGATATTTTACGTCAGCAATGTGGTCAGTGCGAGCCGTGTGCGGCATTCTTTTTGACCAGCCATCGATGAGATTCAGACCCAGTTCTCGTCATTGGGAGTCGAGCGCTCTATCCCCTGAGCCACCACGGCTGCAGACATAAATTGTCATAAATAGACTTAAATAGGATTTTTAACAAAGTTTTTAGGAACGGAAAAAAAAATCATTAATTTAATTGCAATAAAATCATTAAGCCCAATTGTAGATATGTTTGTTTTGTGTAATTAGGAGTTTAAGTATATAATGTCCACTTATTTTGATTGTTTCAAATGCATCAACATTATTTAGGAAATGCAGTGCGTAATTTTGTAATTACATGCTTACACACTTTCCCTCTTAATGTAATGTCTGGAAACAAGTAGAACATTCTGAGTTCCGTTAATTGCTTCAGAAAACTAATCTCATTCGTCTTCATTCTCCAGTTGGATATTTTGCTTAGTCACGTCAAAGCGATGTTTCTCCAGGAATGTCCTCAATTCAGATATCTTCCACCCACCCAAAATGAACATACGGCGAACAAGGCACTCAGACACCTCGTCGTAGATAGGGTACCCAACCTCGCAACTTAATAAAACTCATTTCCAACCTCCCATCTAGCAACCCAAAAGCAAGGTCCATCCATTAAAAAGAAGTGTGCCACTTCAGAAGGATGATCCGATTAGGCACTCTATTTCGTGTATTATTCACGATAATGCTTTATCTAAAGGAGGACCTGCATGGAGTAAACAATCCGCCATTTTGTTTTTAGAATATCTGATAGGGAACGTGATTCTAAAACAATTCCATTTGCAGAGAACACTGTCTTCTTACTCATCGGCTACCTAAGGTCGCAGCGAAATGGCGAGACCATCTTTTTGAAATGTCACTCGGTGTACTTGCTGTCAATATTTTATCCTCCGTTTTCGGATATGAAAGGTATTGTTGGAGATAAGCTAGTTCTGTTGACTCTCTTTCTCTAAAATCCACTTACGTTTCTGGTGCAGAGAAGAGACATATTATCTGATGCCATCTTTGGGAATAGAAAAAGCAGACCTTAGATCGTTTGCTGATGGGGAGAATGGAACGCTTTGTTCTTTTATCACCTCCCCCCCCCATAAATTGTTTATATTCCCTGATAGGTAATGCAGGGACTTTAGGAACAAAACATTAGGAGTGAATTCATTTGTTTTTTGTAGAAAAAAAATGCGAAATTAATTATTTCTCTTCTCGTGTATGGTGTGCTACTTATAAGCGGTCAAATTTTGAGGATTGCTTTATGGTTTGCTCAAAAGAAAATTAGAAAAAAATTTATAATAATAAGTGAATAAAATTATTTTTAAAAAATGGAAAGCTAGTTTGAATATCTTATAAACAATAAAACATAATCAAAACCGTACCTGATAAAGCTCTAAAGCAGTATAAGCCCAAAATTCGTTTTCAAATATATTTATACTTTAAATACATTCAATTATATTATAGTTCAGTAAAATCTTGACACGTAATCTGGAAAATTTAAAAGAAAAGCTGGTACAATCACACCGTAACCTACAAAATTTCTAAAAAAATTTTTTTTTTTTTCTCTAGAATTTCACCATAACGTACAAAATATCAAAGAAAATTAGACGAAATCTCCGCATAATCTACGAAATTTTGAAAAAAATTAGGTACAATCGCACCATGAGGAAGAAAGTATCAAGGAAAATTAGGCAGCATATCAGCATAACCTAAAAATTTTGAAAAAATTTGATAGAATCTCACCATAGCATACAAAATATCAAGGGAAATCAGACAGAATATCTGCATAAGGTACAAAATTTCAAAGACCAATTAGTTGAATCTTACTATAACCTACAAACTATTGTTAACGCGTTGCCTTTATTTTAATATCCTTCTTAATTGTGATGGAAGGGCACGTATATGGGGAAGGACCCTCTGTGGTGTATTCATTTCAAGAAGGAATGACCCTCATGTCCAGCTTCTCCTCAGGCATCTGATGGATGGGTGCGTAATTAGGCGGTATTCCCCATTCACCATGAGTTATTAGGGGTAATAAAGGAAGCATTTATCAGTACACTCCTTCCCATGGCTCCACCCTCGTTCCAGTTGTGACACTCTTTCTTAGCTGGGTTCGTATTTCTGGAGCTACTTGTCCGATCGCCAAACAGCATCTCATTATCGCTCTTTCCCCCCTATATTGTGATTTGCATATATTCCCTCTGATAAATGGGTGCTGTTCCCCGAAGCCCTTTTGTCGCTAAATTTTATTAATGTGTTTTTTGCGGTTATTAGCTTGATTATATGTCACATCCGATACTTGCTTTCCATGCATATATTTATTTTAATTTTTAGAAGCATCAAGCGTTGCTTCTATTTAGCTAAGAAAAAATGTAATTTAGAATGCATATTTTTTTAAGCTTACCTAAAACGCTTCAATGTATACACATTTTATTTATTTATTTTTTAAAAAAAATAGTACTATAGATTAAAGAAACTTATACTAGTGAAATATGCTGTTGCATATGTTCTATGAAATGAATAAAAAAATATGTGTGTAAAGGAGAGTGAGATCAATGTGATATTAAATGTCTTTTAAGAAAAATTTTTATGTGAAAAGAAAGACGCGACGCGATCTCTAAATCTGTGGTTTAAAGGGGTTTTAATAATTTATACAAAGAATTTAAGTGTTCTTCAAATCCAAGAAGACATTTTAAAAACGCCATTTTTTAATCAATTTAACTAAAATATCATAATCCGAAGACAAAAATAAGTTGTTAGTTAATTCATTTTTAACTGTTATTTTGTATTATTTTCGGTGTTTCAATTGCATTTTATATTTTGATGGTTATACAGCTTATTGTAAGACAGCTTGTCTCGTCTTTTACATGTTAAAACCAATAATTTCAATTTAGATTTAGCTGCTTCTGTTTAAACCGTCAATTAAAAAATTATAAATCGTGAAACAAAAACTATTTCTACGATAGTTAGAAGCACAAATTAGGTAAAGAATGTCCCCTTCTCCCATTTTATATTACATAACATCGAAATTTTTTCATGATACTAAATGATAAAAAAATTCAAAAATTGGTTAGCTACTATACATTTAAAAGAATTAACGTTATTCTTTGGTTCGAAATGTAATGTTATCCTTTCCTGATACAAAATTAGTAGTACCTTCCAGAAATTGGCTTGCTACCATGCATCTAAAAGAATTAACGTTATTTTTTCCTACGAAATATAACATTATTGTTTCATGATACAAAATTATTAGTACCTTCCAGAAATTGCTTAGCTGCAAAGCACCTAAAGAATTAATGTTATTTTCATACATACTTTTACATTCTTGAAGGGGGCCTCTTTTGTTGACTTTCCCTAAACAAGTGTCTGATTTGAACCTCATTAACCTTTATTCTCCCCCATTTCAGGAATTTCCCCCAATTTCCTGTATTCACCTGACTCATCTGGGTTTCTGTTTCTTCCCATATCATCAGTTGAGGGGTTAGTTTGTGGTCTTTTTGTTAGATAACCTTTCGACCTAAAGGAGGAGTCGAGTTTACAAAGATGCCTATTTCTTGTCAAGTGTTTGTGGATAAATGACCAAGTGAATGGATACTTTAAAGACATTTTAGTATGTGGTGTGCCACACAAGCCTGGGTGGTTTCATATTGGAATGTCCTTGTTAAAAAGTTTTGGAACTTTCGAACTTTCAATGATCTTTATCTGTTAAGAAAACAGGCTTTTACTTTTCAAAATCTGCAGTATGTGTTGCGCTTTTGCACTATTTTTATTATTTTTATGATGTTTTTAAAATGTGCGCTCTCAAAGCTTCTTAGAAAAAGCAAGTGTTTCAAAATCAAGCCTATTTTATACAAAATGTCTCACACGATATCGAGTATTTTATTTTAAATTATAACCTTTGTTAGACAGTCGCCCCAATTTTGACTATACGACTACCATAGTCTCTTAATTTTATACCCAATCTGGTAGATAAGGCAGCTCCTAAACAAGCATTGGGATAAACTAGATTTCGTGGAAGACTTTTGGATGGAACTAACCATCATTTGCGTTATATAGAGGGTAAAACTACGATAACCTCCCACTGTTAGCCCGACGGCAAGGGGATTGTAACCCATGATACGTCTATCACTGATGATATTTTATGCTGGCCCCGTGGTCGGTACGAACCGGTACATATTGCTCAGTTATCGCTGGAATTCGAACCTGGGTGACCTTATTGGCAGGCGAACGATAATCGTACTCTCCAGACAAAGCTGGAGCACGATTAAACATCTAGGTGTACGAATGGAATAAATTAATGCTGGGAAGTTGAAGGGTGAGGACATAAGAGGTCCTCGTTCCTTAGCCCCTTGTCTGTTAGATATTATCATTATAAATACTTATTTGTTTTGTATATCATTCATGGTGCGTAGCGTTTTTAAAAAGTTCTTAAAGGTGCTTATTTTTGATTTTCGTTTTTTAAAAGCCTTTAGAGGTGCTTTTTTCATTGGATCGTTTTAAAAAGTGCTTGATTTTTCCTTTCCGGAAATGAGATTTTTTTTACCTTGTCGATTTTCGCCAAGTATTATGCAAAAGCGTGCTTTTCACATTGTTTTTGCAATTCATTCAACCACAATCCATTTTGACGTACCATAGATCCATAGCGTAAGAAAGCGCCATTCATTTTACATGTTTGATGAAATACTTGCAAGTCCACATGTGCGTCTACTCTACTGAGCTGGGTTTGAAGATATAATTGCACTCTCATGTGCAACTCTGCTGCATTTTGCAAGATATTCTCAATTTCAGACTTCATTTCCCCCTCTCTGATATCAAACCGAAAAATATCTTGATCATTTTATAATGGCTAATATAAATCAAGAAAAAAGTTCTTTGTCAGAAACTAGTTATTTAATCATGATCATGTAAAGTCTTAGAAAACTATTTTGCATTTTGTTAATGTGTATTGTGCTTAAAAATATTTTTTAAGTGTTTAAAACGTACTTAAAAGGTGCTTACTTTCTGTTGAAAGATTTGGCTACGCACCCTGATTGTTTTAGTTTATTATTAAGTAGTTTTTTAATTATGTGCTTTCAGTGTCAATTTTTTTGCGATTACCATTTCCCAAAATTGTTTCTTCATAACGATTATAGATTTGCATATTTCCAGAAATTATCCCAAACAATTGATATACCATTTCAAATGATTCAATTCATTCTTCCTCTTAAAATGCAAAAATTTTGCTACATAATTTATTGCAATATGGTATTGTAATTTAGTGAACCGGACATCCTTATTTGATGTAAGGTGTCCATAGGGGAAATTTAATTTCGTCTTAACCATCTTCCGCTTACAAAAGCGATCAGCTAAGTGTTGATTTCCATGGTACCTAATCAAGACCATCTGTGGGAAAGCATTTTCACAATCCTTTTGTGATTTCCTTCATATGATGTATCACAACACGTGTTGAAACAGTACAAATCCAGGATGTTTGTTATCACGGGTGCGAATGATCCATCATTTTTTTTTTTAATTATCGGCTATAAGATAACTTAGTGAGGTTATAATTTTACTTCCCTTTGAACTGACACTATATATCTCTGTTGAAAATGTAATTTTCGTAGAATTAAATATTTTCATTTATAATTAAAAAACTTTAATTTTTTAATAAGTTAGTTTTTTTTTAATAATAGACGTACAATTTAAGGGATTTATTATTAATGTATAGTGTGCAAAGAAAAATGAAGAAAAAAAAAAGATTACCCTGTATAACTTTAAATACCCTGGATAACGCTAATTAAGTTGCATATGTAAAATTCGATTTCTCAGGAACTATTCGATCGATTTCGGTTAAATTTTCGATTTTGACATATAAAATTACATTCTTTAAAGTGATGCAAAAAGTTGTACACTTTACAATTCAGAAATTTTTTCGATTATTATTTAATAAACAATGATAAATTATGACTAAAAGTTATTTTTTGCATGGAATTATCTTTGGGTAAACGAATTTTATAATTCTGTGCAAAAATATTTCAATTGGCTTAAAAAGTTCTCGGGATATGGCAAAATACGCAAAAAGTAAAATTAACATAAAGGTGTCCAAACTTTTGATCGTTTTCCTGATCAAACTATGGGGACCATATTTCCTAGATTGCGGCTATGAAGGACCAGAAATTTGAATATGTCGAAAGTATTTCTATTCGAAGTGTTTCCGGTTTTGTGTCTGATTTCGCAACTTCAAAGATCGTCTGCACTAATTAATTAGCATTCCTGTAGTTATCCTCTCTCACCATTAAGATTGAGTCCTAGAACGTAAAAATCCGATCATTAGATCATAAGTTATTCAGGGTATTAAAAAGTTATTCTTTTTGTAGCGCATTATACTATGCAACAGCGAATAATGAAAAAAAAAAAAAACATTAATGAGGGGGCATATTTACTTACAACTCAACTCATTCTTAGTATTGTTTCCCGATACATATTTTGCAAGTGTTCGAAATTTCTATTTTACAACTGCTCAATATACAGAAACATTTTATTGCCTAAGCAGAAATCTTTGTGTTTTTCACCAAGCCGCAGTTTCCTGCTTAATTTGAAATTTTGTTTTATCATACCATCCTAATTAAGAATTATATTTATTCAAAAATTTAAAGCGTTATTTTAAAATTATTTCCTGGAAAATGAAGTTTTTGTGGAAAAATTCATTCCGGACATTTTTGAATTAAAAATTTTCAATTAAAATCTAACATCTTGGTCGATTTGGTAATTTAAAATAAATTAATCAGAACCAGCTTGAATTTCTTAAGAAGGAATTTTTTCCCCAACGAATTATTATTTCTTTCGGTTATAATTTAATATGCAAAAAATTAAAGCACAGTTTATAGTTTATTTTCTTAAATTTTTTTTTATACAAAATTATTTTGCATTTTTTGATCAGTAGAAATTTATATGATTTTTAATATTTACAAGTGCCCTTTTACCATTTTCTTCTAATATAAAAATCATTAATTAAGTTCATTATTTTTTGTAATTGCTTTTGTTATTTAAAGTCATTGTAATTATTATTTTATAGGATAGTATTTTACTTGTAATAAACAGTTGATTTTTAAGTCTAGAATGTGCATGTATATTTATTTATTATTTTATAGAAATTTAATATTTTAATTAAAAGCGATTTAAGACATCATAAGTAATGTTATGGTTATTTTGATGTGATATAAATTTTTTTGGCAACAAGTAATCTAGATTTTAAGGCAAGCAGAGGTTTATTCATTTTTATAAAATTATATTTTAAATCGTCTTAATTTTTAAACTTGGTCAGAAATAGACATTACACTGACGAGTTATATGTAGCATTTTTAACCATGAATGATGCTCCATTTGTTGCTCAATATGTAGCAGATTCATCCTAATCTATATACAACCCTGAAAATGGAAATGAGCAGTATTGATGGCTGCAACTGAAGAGGCTTTCACAGCGAAACAGCAGTGAGGAATATTCGTCGACAAAGAAGGATTATATCATCCTTTTCAAGCTGTTACGACTGTTTCCTGTTTTGCAAGAACGAACAGAAATTAAAATAACATTTCGATCCAAAACAACCCCATCCGTCGAATTAAAGGGAAATAATCCCTTGGACAACACACCCTGTCGTGTAGCAGCACGTGGCATGAGTCATTTTTATAGCCCCTGTTTTCTGTGTGCGCCCCAAGGAGATGCAGAAGAGGGGGTGGTAGACCATAAACTAATCAACGCCCCACACATATCTGATGACTGACTTTCCAACTGGGAAGAAGAGAGACAGGGGGAAAGCGCGATGGGTGGCCCTTCGGTGGAAGACAAGGAATTCTTTTTTTTTTTATTTTCTTCCCAGATGGCGTTGCTGTAGCTGGAATGTTTGCTGCTGACTGGTTTGTTCCACAGTTGCAGTTCTGTCTGTAGAGTCGGTGTGGACGGTGCAAGGACCTGATGAAGTATCGCAGGTAGCAGTGGCGTTTGTGTCTGTTTTAGTTGTAGGTTTTTAGTTCTTGTGTGTTGTGCTGTGTGTCTTATGTGACGCTATGTGTAAATTTCGGATTTTATCACTCTGGATATGTGTTATCATTAAGGATATTCTGTTGTGTTTGTGTGAGAGTCGCTTTGGATATCAAGACAACAAAGGTGAGTTCGATTTTTATATCCCTACTTTCATTTGATCGCGAATGAAAGCTGCTGCGGGCCCTGAGGTGAAAATACTCGCAATGGTTTATTTCTCGTTCGTTTTCTACCTTTTTCTATTCCCTTTTTATCTTTGTTGAGCATTGGATTCCTCTAATATTTTGAGCATTGGTTTTATATTTTAGACTCAAAACGAATTGTGTCATATTACCTGTACTCAAAATTTATGTAGATATTTTTTCGATATTTATGTAAGATATTTGTCGCCGTATTATAAGTTTTACATTCCTTTATCTAATTAATTCTTGTCTCTAATTAATATTAATTAGTTTGCAGCAATCTAGTTCTTTCCTTATGTCAATTTGTTGCTAATTTTTACAAAAACGATAATAAATAACATTTTTTTTTCCTCTCCAGATACGTAATGGTGGCAGTGGTTATTAAAATATTACTTCGCAAATACGAATTATTAGTTAATTACATTATTGAGTAGGCTTTATTTACCTTATATAATATTTCATTTGTTATACAAGTCTTCGATGTAGATTTGGAATTTATAATTATTGATATTCGAACAATTATTTTCCAGCATTAATACTTTTTTAATACTTTCATTTCTGAGGTATTTCCCCTGAGTTTTTATTCTCTCGAATTGATTTGTTGATTAAAAGGTCTCGTTTTCATTGATTACAGTACTATGCACCTCTGCTGGAATCATACCTTGTATTATAATCACATTATAATCCTTAACATTATTTTCTTAACATTTATTTCTTAACGTTATTTTAACAGTTTGGACTAATGTTTAGAGTTTTTTAAATTTTTATTCTAATCTAACCTTATTGATTTATTACTCTTCTGCTAGTAGGGTTTTGTTTATGTGGCTGATTCTATATTTCTAGCATTCTAACTTTAATATTTAGACATGCTGGAAGCGTGTTTGACCAGCTACGCATTTTTGCAGTTAGTAACTCTTAAGAATAATAGTTTAAACGCAATTTTCTTTTCTTTTAGTATAATTACATTTTAACAAAAGAAATTGAAACCATCGCCCGTTCTTTGTCCTTAATTACTATATATATATTCTAAATATTCATCACATCATTTCATTCTCACATCGAGTTATAAGATATTTGTCACCGATTCAGTTTTGTATTACGGCGCGACGGATATGTTCTTTACTTCAAGATTTTTTGACAGGTGGTGTTGAACACTCGCTGCAGGGTTTCCGCTACGGTAGCTTTTTTCGCAAAATGCGAAAAGACCCCTCAAAAATGCTAAAATTCAACAAAGCATTTTCGCATTTTTGCTAAAGGATTTTACTAAATTCCATTAAAAAAAAGCTTAGTAGAAGATTAATATTGAGGGTCCTGAAAATGCATTTAACTTTCAAGAAGCATTTGTAAAATGGGCAAACATGAAAGAAAGGAAGATTGTTAATTATAAACCAAAATGTTTTGATAAATAATAAATGTGTTTTTTTTGTTATAGGTATTCTTTTTGATATTCTTGTACATTAAGCTATATTCTTTGTCAGATAACTTACAGTACTTGTTTGATATAAAGTAATTTTATAAGCCTAATGGCATTTTAGCATTTTGCTAAAACTTTTTTTCAGATTTTAGCTTTTTTGCTAATGAATTTTTAGACTCAGCTTAAACCCTGACTCGCTGTCATTCTTATTAAAATATTCTGATTATGAGTATTCGTTCTAAACTAGAATGTTTTTTTTTTAATGGATTTTCTCGATTTTTTATTTTTGATCAATATTTTATGACTTGTTACCTTAGAGGGAATGGATAAAATTTCATTCGTGATCATCAAAGAATTTTGCAGCGATTACAGTTTATAATTCTTTATCGTTTTATTTGTTGTTTTCTCATTAATAATGACTAAAATTTGTCATGTTTTTCGAATTATCCTATCAGTTAAAAACTCTTAATTTGATTTTTGCAATGAAAATGTATCGAAACTTGTCGGTGTCAAAACTCTAAAATTAAATGGAAATAAGATCCTTTTTAATTATAATCAATTTGAGATAGATTTTCGTCTGTAAATGTATCATTGTTGGAGATGTTTATGTGCACATCAGGTAGTAATTTTGTCTTTAGATAACATAAATTCAAGAACATTTGTATCTTTCAGTAATTTAGAATTTTGCCAATTGCTGTTCCTGTACTGACTTAATATTCATTCATGTTAAAAAGGAAATGACTTAGTGCGTTAGTGATCTTGATCATTTCATACTTTATGTTAGAAGGTCCTTAACGTAAATGGCCAAGTCAGAAGAATATGTTAGTGTTCTTATCGTTCTATACTTTATGTTAGAGTTTTATTGCATATTATGTTCCTTATTCATGGCCCTTAACGTGAATGACTTAGTAAAAGGACTTAGTGAGGGTTATTCTTGTTTATTATTCCATAATTCAGGTTAAATTTTTTGTGCATATTATTATTATGTTCTTTACTCCTGGTCCTTAACGTACTGTTTTCCTTTTAACTAATTGTGTATCGTCACCCAAGCTTTTATCTTCTTTTTTTTTCTGGATGATTTGTTAAATTCTTCTTACCTTCCAAAATAAACAACTCTAACTATTAATTGTTTTCTTTTCTTTTTCTTTATATATTTTGTTCGAGATAGCAATACGCTTGACAGATTTCTGATTTGTAAATCACCCTGCCTATCTCGAAGACCCATCATTCCGTCATGTGGCCAATACGATACATTTATGCAAATGTAACATTAGTTTTTTTCCATCTCATCTCAATCTTTCATTTCGTTTAATTAAGAGTATGTTGACTGAAGCTGCTTGAAAAAACCAATGGGGCAGTCAACTCTTATCTTACTTTTCACTTCATTTGTCAAACCGTCATGGCAGATGGGCGCCCGACTTGTCAACTATCATGTTTTTAATTCCATGTAAATAAATGGGAATGTTTTCAGTCAAATCAGAATGGATTACTATCTTGTTGAAAAAAAGGGATATCCGATATCCTTATTTACAACTCCGGAAACTTGTATTATATTTACAAAGTATATAATTATTCTTTTCTTATCAATTGAAGATTTAAGTGCTAATCACTGTGTTGATTGATTGGTTTAGATGATTTTATGGAGCGGTCAGACCTTCTATTTTCATTTTTAACTATTGAACTTGTATTTTTAAGACACATACTCCCCCTCATTTAACAAATACGAAAATAAAATTATTAAAGTAAATAAACTGATAGTGTACATGTAAACGCAATAGGTGTTATTTATGCTTTATTATTTTATTTATATTTTTAAAAAAGCATGTGCAATTATTTTGCTATCCGTCTAGAATTTAATTGCCAATCACGGTGTTGATTGATCGAGTTGAATCATTTCATGGAGCTGATATATAATACTTCATATACTTATTTTAAATTTTAACTATCCTATTGAAATGGAATTTTTGAGGCAGGCCCATTATTTACTTCATTTCGAGATAAAACAAATTGTTTTGAGGCCTTTTGTAGGTTTTTTTTAAAGTTTTAAATACATAATTTTTCTTTTCCTATGGGTTACTGAGTTGATTGATCGAGATTGACCATTTTATTAGGCTGGCTTATGCTTCGATTATACTTGTTTTAGTTTTTTAGTATTCAAATTGTTATTTAAAGTAAAGTACATTACTTTCTCCATTTCAACAAAAACAAACCACTCTGTGTGTTAAAAACAAGGTGTGTGAGGTTTTTCTTTTTATATATTTTTCTATTTTGTCAAGATTAAATTGCTGATCATTGTGTTTATTGATTGAGTTCTTTCATTTTCTGCATTTCATTATAATAGTTAAAAAAAATATTTAAACCGGCATTATTCTTATGCTTGTTTTAATTTTTAACTATAAACCATCAAGATTGTATTTTTGAGACTAGCGTATTACTTTTATTTTATGGAAGAACTAATCGCTTTGTGTGCTTATAAACGCTCTAGAGATGCATGGTGTTTTTTTTTCCCCCTTTCTTTTTTCTTAAAATTATTTTTTTAGGTCAATTGTTAATGACTTATTCCAATTGAAACCAATAGCAAATTGTAAACGAAGAAGAAAACTATGAAAAATGCAAAAAAATTATATATAATAATGACAACTGAAGCTATCGTATTCAAGGGGTACCAGCCCCAGAAGTCATAAAAATAGTTCAAAACCTATTCTACAGAGAGAGCAAGAACAAAGTCTAAAATGTCCTTTGAAATTGTAGTTTTAAGCTGTTTTTTAACATGAATCTGATTTTTCTTTATTCTAATTCAGTTGGGACATTTTATTGATCTGATGTATGTTTTTATTATTTATTGTTACTTGTTTTAAAATTAGAGCATTCCATTAAAATTGTACTTTTCGGTTAAGCAAACATAAAAAACTTTTTTTACACATAATGTAATTTTGAGGTTTGTATATTCCTTCCTTTATTGTAATGTGTGCTTTACATGAAAAATAGACCACGTTGTGTGCTCAACGCAATGGCACTTGTGGTGTTTTCTTTAGAACTTATGTTCCTAGTTTTGTTTGCCTTTTCTTCGTTTATCCCCGTTATCATGTGTCTACAGGTTTTTGGGGTGACTAAACTGTAAAGAAAAGATTTCGCCGCTCTGCTTAAATGCATAATCTTATTGTTTAAACGCATAATCTGATAAGGGAAATTCTTTTCTTCTATTTTTTGAATTTTGTTTTCCCTATGGTTCTAGTAATTACGTTCTGAGTTATTTTGCCTGTTTCTTCATTTGTTACAAAAAATGTTGCTTACAAGAAGGGTGGAGGTTGGGCTATAAAGATACACCCCCTACCCAATTACAATAAAAAGGAAGGGAAAAAAAGTTCTTATTTAAATTGCATTTTATAAATTGTTCCAATCACTTATTAAGTATTTTTGCTTTAATTTTTTTAAACGTGTTTTATGATTTGTTGCAAGGATTTGATGGTTGGTGAATCTGTTTTTGCTGTGTTTTGATATTCGTAAACAAAGAAAAAATTTCGAGATAGCGAGCTTTCGTGATAACAAGTTCAGAACTAAATATGTTCTAAAAAGTAGAAAAATATATTCCAAAAATACTTTAAAAAGTAGTGTCATTAAACATAAGAATAACTACTAATATGTGTGGAATGATAGTTGACTATAAGTCTAAATACAACAATGATAATTTTTTTAAAAGTAAGGCAAAACTAATTATGCATTAAATAAAAAAGAATTGATTAGCAATAAACTTACATTGTGATTTTTCCGAAAAAATTCAATTTCTATTTTGAAAAAAAAAGTCGTCATAACAAGGGTTTAGAGTAAAGTGACCACACGTCCCGATTTTGGCGGGACAGTCCCGCTTTTTTGTGGACTGTCCCGCGTCCCGCCGATTTTTTAAAATGTCCCGCTTTTTAGAAAATATCTGCATTTCTTATTTTAAATGTACTGTAAAAATATATTACCTATTATTTATTAAGTATTATGGTGAATATAAATAAATAAAAAATAGATTTAAAAAAATACATTAAATGCATGCAGAGTAAACTAAATTAGGCAATGTACCGAGTTAGATTTATTCGGTGGTGTTCGATCATTGTCGTTACGTCTCGGCTTAATTCAGATAAGTGCAGACAGGCGGACTGCCGATAGACAGTGCGGTTTGCTGTTTTCAATTTGACTTTCGGTTTGACTCGATTCGATTGACGAAGATAGTGGTAGAGCAATAGTCGCTACAACGTAATGGCCAGAAAGGTAAAATTTAATACTCTTTTTTAGCCTTTGTAGTAAATTTTTTTATTTATTTCTAGTATTTGGCCACAGAATAAAAGATAAGTATAAAAAGAGAATGCAAATTTAATGAAGAGCTAAGCAGAGAATTTCCATTTATTAAAAAAACTGAAATAGACTATATGGTACGGTGTGATAAATGCAATGCTGAATTTTCGGTCTCACATGGTGGAAAAAACGATATTACTAAACATCTAGCGACAAAGAGGCACAAAAGATTTTTGGATAATGCCGCTTCTTCGTCTAAAATGGAACAGTTTTTTCGCAGTGCTAGCTTTGGCAACACGGAAAAACAGCTAGCATTAGCGGAAGGGCTATTTGCTTTCCACACCATAAACCACAATCAAAGTTTCCGATCAATGGATTGTACGTCGCAAATGATCAAAACATTATTCGACAAAAAATTTGCATGTGCAAGGACAAAAACCGAAGCAATTATTTGTAATATTTTTTCACCATATTCGTTTTCACAACTGCAGAAAGAATTAGAAAAATGCTCATTTATATCCATATATTCTGATGCTTCCAACCACAAAGATTTAAAATTATTTCCCACAATTGTTAGATTTTTTGATCCGGAAACAGGAATTAAAATTAGAATATTAGATTTTGTTTCATTGCCGGGTGAAACTTCACAAATAATTTTTGACTCAATAAGTACTATTTTGAAAAAGAATAATTTGAACGATAAAATTATTGCCTATTGTGCGGATAACACTAACGCAAATTTTGGTGGAAAAGCTAGAAGAGGCATCAATAACGTTTTTACGAAACTTAACGAACATTTGAACCAAAAAATTATTGGAGTAGGTTGTGCAGCTCACATTCTACATAATGCTATTCAAACAGCATCTGACTTACTTCCAGTTGATGTTGAAAATATTATTGCAAAAATTTATTCGTATTTTTATATATATACTGTGCGTGTTGAAAGTTTGAAGGATTTTTGTGAAATCGCAAAAATCGAATATAAAAGAATTCTTGGTTACAGCAAAACACGATGGCTAGCTCTTTTACCAGCTGTAGAAAATATTTTAAAAATATACGAACCATTAAAATCATACTTTTTATCACAAGATAAATGTCCAAGAATATTGCAGCTCTTTTTTGAAAATGGCACATCACAAATTTGGCTTCAGTTCATTCACAACCAAGCTACATTATTTCACAATGCTGTGAAAGTTATTGAAGGGGACAAAATTTCAATTACGGAAGTGTCAAATGAAATCAATATTTTAAAAACAAAATTACGAGAAAGAATTGATAACGATTACATTCCTTTAATTATTCAAAAAGACATCACTAGGTTGGAAGAGCAAGGTGCCATTAAACGACCTGATTTTTTGAACCATGTCAAAAATTTCTATAATAACTGCTTGGAATATCTTGAAGAATGGACAGTTCAATTCGAAGATGTTAAAAATTTTCATTGGGTGACATTAAAAAAGGAGATTTTATGGGAATATGTGGAAAAATCTTTTGAATATATTAGTAACCATTTTCCGAAAAATAATATTTGCGAAAATGATCTTTTTGATGAGGTGTCATTGGTAAAAAGATATGTTACAGATAAAAAAATTAAATGTTGGTTGTCTGCAAATGTGGAAACAGACAAAAAATGAACGGAGTTATTCCTTCATTTTAAACAGAATAATATTCCTTATCAAAATATTTTGAAAATTGTAGAATTCGCCCTTCCGGGAACAAATGCAGCAACAGAACGTGTTTTTTCTAGTATCAATAAAATATGGACAACTAAAAAAACGCAGTTGAACATTAAAACTTTAAAATCTATTTTAAGTGTAAAATATAATTTGACCAATTCATGTGAAATATTTCACGACATTTTAATAAATGATCCGAATCTATTGCAAAGTATTCACTCGGATCAAAAATATGACCGTGAAAGAAAATCATATTTTTTTTTAAATAAAAAATTTAATTTGATTAAAAATCATAATGTTCAAATTATTATTTTTTACAAATATTTTTATAGTCACCGATAATTAATAATAAATACATTTTTGTACAAGTATATGAATGTATACAATAAAATATATATAACTAAATTGTAATTCTCATTTCATCCCATTTGTCCCGCTTTGTCTCAGTGAAAATGTGGTCACTTTAGAGGCGTAGGAAACCAAATTAACATTAAGTTAATATATATTGCCAAAAGGAAAAATATTATTTTAAATATAACAAGATTTTCGAGATAACAAGAATGTACTGTGTGTATATATATAAAATAATATAAGAATAATATTATAAGTCTGTTCCGTGAATTATACTCGTATTTGAATGACAAAGAGTCTGATTTTTTAATGAAATATTTTAAATTACTATTTCAACAAATTTAAATTACTATTTTCAGCAAAAAAGATTGTTGGTTTCTCTTGTATTAGTATTTTAAGGAAACAATATATATAGTAATGATATTAATTTATTGGTTTCGGCAAAGTTTATTCCAACTTGCCTTAAACTATAATTGCCTAGGTGTAAAAGAAAATTAATGTGAGGTGATCTGAAAGTAATTCCATTCGCAAAGTAAGGAAATTGCATTATTTTGGACCGAAAACAAAAAAATAAATAAACAAGAATGAGAGAATAATAAAAGGTAATTTCCTACTCCGAGGTAGCGGCAAGACTTTTCACTATTCATTAAATCTTTATTGGAGTGCCTTGCTTCTGCCGGAAAACTTTATTTCTAGATTTACGTTGGAATTATTAGCTCCTCCGCGACGCATCTTTTTACTATACGAAAACATCGAGCCCCAAGTTTTAATAGAGCACCTTGCGTACGCTTTCACACATATTGCAAGCATTACATTCCGCCAATGACCGTCTCATAAAGAGGCGAAAGAGTACCTGGAATCCGGTCTGCTCCCGTAATTTCCGGACTGCTCCTCTGGTTCCCGAAATTGAGAAAAAGGCGCAGCTATCGTCCGGTTATTACTCTGGTACTTCGTCTTTTGGAGGCGACCCGTAAAATTTCGAAAAGTGCTCAAGTCGTTAAGCCCGGGTCTGCTGTACCATTCACAATTCACTTCCCCACTCTTCCTTCTGATAAATTAAAGCGAACGGAAAATATAATATAGGCAGGCGAGAGCGTCTTTAATGGACGCTAATCGGAAATTTCATGCTCTGGCTTTATGGTAATGGCTATACCTTCTCTCTTTTAGTTATGGTGTCCTACCTAATGGCGCTTCTGCGTTTCCTAGAATAGGCAAGCGCAAAAATGTTGAAACATTGTAATACTTTAAATAAGCAATATGCCCCCCAAAAAGTTTTTTTTTTTAAATATTATTTTTCTAGTTTTGCTTTGTTTTGTTAGAATTTTTTTTAATGAAATACGTATGCTAAATTTTTGATATATATAGTAAGACTCGTAATTACCTAAGTTGTAACTTAGTTATTATGATGGAACAGACGTTATTTCCAATTTAGTGGTATCGAAATTAGCATGATTTCTATTTCGTAATTCACCTCTAGGGGTATAGACACATATTAATTTCAGATAGTTGTAATTGTTTGAATTGGAAAATGTTAATGCAATAGTCAATGTCATGTTTAGATGTCCTGATAGTGCGTTCGTGCTACATATGTCAGGGGTCTGTTTAGAAGAAATTTGGGTGTTATGCATGTATGCTTATTTATACATAAATGTATTTATTTATAATATTAGTGTAACGTGTGATAAATATTTATATGTATATATATATATATATAAAATGTATGTATAAAACCTACAGTATCTGTTTTCCAAAAACAAAAAGTTTGCCCTTCCCCTTACGCTACACTTATAGAGCCATGAAATACGATCGAGTACAAGGAACTTTCTTTTTTTTATTATGTCATAGTAAATGGTTACCATCAACTATGGTTATGATGACAGAAATAAATGCATAATCAAGTTGATTTTTCGTAAGCGAGAGTCATGAAATAATAATGACAGAGCATTTTTTTAAAAAAAAACCATTACCGTTTGGCTTTATTGTACACAAAGAAGCGTTGCCAAGTTGTGTAAATCAGAGTTGGGTGTAATCTGTGTTGGTATGAATAAAGCACAAACAACGTGAATAAATCACAAATAAAGCTTCGGAAATATTTATAATGAGGTTTTCTGCGACTTTATTTCTGCTTTATTCTTGTTGTTTTTCTATATTCATTGTGAAGTTAATTCTTCTGCACACGCTTTACCCTATTTTATGAAGTTTTATTATTATTTATTTATTACAACGATAATTTGAACAAAAGAAATTAATTAAAGCCAGTGAAATAGTTATTTTTTAAAAGGCTCGATTGTATTTTGATAAAATAAATTAACCAACTTACAGGGGTCTGTTTAGAAGAAATTTGGGTCCTTCACGAAATATCTTTTCATAAAAACGGACCCTTCACAAAATGATTTTTCTTTTAATCGGACCCTTCACAAATTTGTTTATCTTCATTATTGTTTTGTTAATCGAATAAACCCTTCCCAGGGCAGAAAACAAGAAAGATGGATGTAAGCGAATTAAGTTTTGTCTTTGGCGGAAGCTTCTTCCATTATTCGTCCGAAATGAATATTCTGCGTTCAGCAGTATAGGCTAAGCGTTCAGCAGTATAGGCTAAATACCAAATATTTGCATGTTGCATCTCTAATTTAGAAGCAGCAATTGCTGTTTCTTTTTGAAAATTTAATTTTTTTCATTATAATTTTACAGTGTTGAGCATAATCTTGTATGTCTTTACAATTTAAAAACTCTTTGAAAAAGCTTTTTGCAATAACCGGACCCCATTTGCACAAATTCATAAAAGCAGGACCCTGGTTGAAAGAATGTGACTTAACACTTATTTTACATTCACAAATTACGCATCATTTTTTCACAATTTTACAAAAACCGGACCTTTCACAAAATGTCTGGACAGATCCCTGACTTCTGTACAATTCATACCGAAACATCTACTAATTAATCTAGTATAATTCATACCGAATTTTCTTCTAATTAATCTAATATATTTCATACTGAATTATACTAGATTAATTAGTGACTTTTCCGCTATATCAGTAATAAATCTTCTCGTGAAAATGATTATTCTTATCTCTTTTTTAAGGATGTTAATGAAATATGTATTTTTTCCCCTATTTTCCAGTCCATCTTTTAGCTATTTTGTAGAGATATTGATATCCTGTCTATGCCCCACACCCCTCCACCCTTCAAAAAAAATATATGTTTCATATAGTAGTGAACTTTTTATCTAGTTTCCCTCATCTCTCATCCCATCTTGACAACGGAGAACTTATTTTTTTTCTTCTGTAGAAAATGATAAGACTGCTCTTTTCTTTCCATGGTCTTTGCTCCTAATCGGCCCCTGGAGGGCGGTTCTTCCACAGCTGTCGTCGTCCACCCCTCTATTTTTTTTTTCTTCCCTTCTCCACACTTCTGCCTCTTCATTTACCGACTCGTTCCTTTTTGTTAGTAACATAAGAAATCTTACTTTTTTTTTAAGTCAAAATATGTCTCTTATTTATTTTCATCAACGTTGTAAGCAACATTTTTTAGTTGGATCAAATTTGCTTTTTGTTCTGTTCCGCTGCCTGAAGTCAATCCTGGATTTCTAGCCAGAGTCCTTTTAATTTCGCTATAAATAGCTTGTAATTGAGTTGGAAAAATATAATGTGAAATTTTGATATTAATACTATTTTTGCCAAGTCATATTCCCACAGAATATATAATTTCCTAGCTGCTAACTCTACTGGATTTACCAGTAAAATATTGGAGTTAGCCAGTTTCCCCTGGTCTATTGGTTTTTCTGTTTTTTGTACATTTTAGAAAATTCTCCAAAATGGAGAAGTTTCCTAATAGGAATTCCTTTTGAAATAAAACTCGTACATAATTTATTGCTTGCTTGAATGTTTAAATAAATATTACTAATACATAATGAAGCGAGCCTCAATCATAATAAGTTTAACATTTAGAAGTGTTGTTCTCACATAAGGTTTAAAACTTTCAGAGATTTTAGGGACCGACAATAAATTACCAACGAAAAAAAAAAGTGTTTTTGAATACTCTTATGACGTAAAATATAACAATAAACTTGTATCAATTAGTTTGGTTATTATATGCAATAATTTCATGAAATTTCGTAAGCCTAGTATAAATATTTATGGAGATACGTACATTTATATTAAAAAGAAACCCTTTTTTTAATATAATTTTAAGGATATTTCATAAAATTAAACATAATGTTAGAACAATTTTTTTAACTAATAAAAAAATTAACATTTAAAAATTTGAAAAAAAGAAAATATTGTTAAAAATTGCTTGAGATATGAGCATTGTAGGCAGGGTTCGTGATTTTTTTGATTTTTTTAAAAAAAATCAAAAGAATCAGATTTTTTTGATTTAAATCGGATTTTTTTGATTTAAATCAGATTTTTTTTGATTTTTATTCAAATACACTGTAAGAACTTTAATTTATGATTAAAAAAAGTTATAAGTGTTTAATCAAATTAACTTAATATTAAAACTATGTTGTAACAATATTTTAGAAGCTCTAACTAAAATAATTTTTCATTATAATACATGGCTTTGAATGCATAGCAACTGTTTTGAAAGAAATGCATGATTAAAATTTAAAGACTAGATTAAATAGAGAATTTAAAGAATACTTCAGGGGTCTGTCTGGGTTTTTCTGAGAGGTACCTATTTTGTGAAAATTAAAAATTATATTAAAAAATCAGCACAAATATAGTAAAAATATGGATTTATCGTTTCTTACGAGACAAAAATAAAATTTTTAAGAAAAAGTATTTTGTGTGATTATTCTATCATTTTTCCTAAAGTTGAATTTGTAAAAGTACCGTTAAACGGTAGTAAATTTGGCTTGGACAGACCCCTGCACTTTAACTATTAAAACAAAGTTTCAGTTAGCAAACCATAACTTTAATTTAAAACTGTGATTTCTTTTTTTTCCTCTTGATTTTTAAAATAACAAAATAAATGCAGCAGACTGTGTTTATAAATGTAGTCATTCATCAAATAATAAATAAATATTTAATCTATATATTTTTATATTAAAATATTCATTTTTAATTCTATATCAAAATAGATAAGTTAAGCTAAAAAAAAAAAAGTTCGAAAATCTATCTACTCATTGGAATTTTTTTTCACAAAATTTCTTTACAGAAAATCTGATAATGTCAAAGATACTGTAAACAAATTATGAGAAAAAAATACCAGTTAATAACCCTACTGCATCAAATAGACTTTGAAAGAGTTTGAAAGGGAAGAATGACACTATATTTGGAAAAATACATCTGAATTCATCAGCCCTCTTTTTTTCTTTTTCTGTTTTTGGCATATTAGGGTAATTTCTTTTTAACATAACCTCAAGCTTCAGAAATACACATTTTCCACCAATAAAATATGATGTAGATTTTAATTCACGCTTTTTCATTCAAAAGGTAGAATTTTAATTAACATTATTTGTATTATTTTTTGAAAAATATTCATGTTTATTAATTACTTTCTACAGCTATGCAAGTCTATATTAAGACAGCATTAAATGTTTACTTTAAGCTGTACTTTCAATCTCAAGAATCAAAACATTTTTAAAAATGTAATTTCAAATGTGTTGGAATTTAACACACACCAAAAAAGTAATTTTATTAACTAAAATTAATAAATGCAGCAATTTATTTAAATTAAATTTTAATACTAAGAAAAGGAAATAATAAAAGTATCAAAAATTTAAAACACTGTTTTTTGACTTTTAAAATCAATATATATAGATAAAAAAATTTTTTGATTTAAATCAATGATTTTTTTAAAAAAATCATTTGATTTAAATCAAGATTTAAATCGTGATTTAAATCAAGATGATTTAAATCATCAAACCCTGATTGTAGGCAGTTCTTTAAATGCTCAAATTCAAACCTCAGAAAGTTTTAAATCATATTAATAGGTATGAGAAATCGCATGCCCTTATCCACTTTATCATCTCTAAAGTTATAAAATAATAATATTCTTAGTATTTCTTGAGTAATTTAAAAAGTGTAAAAAATTGTAACACTTCAATTATTGAAAGGTAGTGAAATTTCAATACTTAACTTTCAACAGTATCGAAAGAATATTAAAAATAATAACAATGAAATATATTTACAATGTAAAATGAAAGCTTTTATGTCTACAGGAAAATTAAAATCTATAAATAAATAATTTGCAGAAAATAAATAAATGAAAATGCAATTCACAAAGCAGCACAAAATTATTAACGCAGCTGTGATGCAGCCATATGAACTAATACAAAAAAGAAAAAAAATATTAATAAACAATTTGTAGATAATAAATAGATAAAAATGCAATTTACAAAGCAGCGTAAAATTATTATCACTGCTATAAATCCACATGAACAAATACAGGGGTCTGTCCAGACATTTTGTGAAGGGTCCGTTTTTCGTGAAATTGTGAAAAAATTACCCACATTCTTTCAACCAGGGTCCGCTTTTATGAATTCGTGCAAATAGGGTCCGGTTATTTCAAAACACTTTTTCAAGGATTTTTTAAATTGGAAATAGATACAAGATTATGCTCGGCACTGTAAAATTATAATTAAAAAATTAAATTTTCACAGCAATTGCTGCTTCTAAATTAGAGATGCAACATACAAATATTTGGTATTTATCCTATACTGCTGAACGCAGAATATTCATTTCGAACGAATAATGGAAGAATCGTCTGCCGAAGACAAAACTTAATTCGTTTACATCCATCTTTCATGTTTTCTGCCCTGGGAAGGGTTTATTCGATTAACAAAACAATAATGAAGATAAACAAATTTATGAAGGGTCCGATTAAAAGAAAAATCATTTTGTGAAGGGTCCGTTTTTATGAATAGATATTTTGTGAAGGGACCGTTAACGGACCCAAATTTCTTCTAAACAGACCCCTGCAAATAAATACATGAATAAAATTTTTTTTTTTTTAAACTTACAGTGATTGAAACTTTTTACTCATTGCAGCAGCATCTGTTGATTGCTTGCAAACTAATTTGTCTATTGATGGTTGATACAAAAATTATTTTAATAATTGCATTCACAATTGGCTCATTTAGATTTATTTGTCAATTTTCACGAATAGTCCTTTTTGTATAGTATATGTAAGAATACAGGCAGATTAGACTTAATTCATTGGTTGAAAAATTGGATTTTGTGAAAGAATATTTTTGAAGATAAGAACTTTAGTGGAGGTTCCTTTTCTAAGGTTTATTCACTTTTTGTTGGTTGATATTTGTAAAATGTAATCTAGAAAGAAATTGGGGCAGGTGGAGAACTTAGTTTCTTTCTAGATTGATCCCTGGCTAGTTAGCTTATATTTGGTTTGGTATGTTGATGTTATAAAACCGTGTTTATAGTACACATAGTGGAATGTAATCCATATGGATACGAACATATTGCATCTTTTGTGGAAGAAATGCATTTTATAAATGTCCAATAGTTAGTAGTCCGTTTATTGGTTATTAGTATTGTCAGCAATTTTATTTTACATATGCGGACAAGAACCGAAGTAATATTTTTACGCAATATTACTTCTTAAAATGACGGTATTGGTTACAGTTGTCTTTTTTTGAAATAAATAACCATAAAAACTTGTGATATTTCTGGGAGGAAGGTGATACTCTATATATCATTAATCATTATATGATTCGGTCGATTTATTATAGAACTGATATTTAGGTGAAGATAATGGTTTGGAAAAGTGCAAAGAAAAAATGCACAGAAGAATAATGCTGATAGATTGTGTCTGTGCAAACAACCATTAATAAAATAATAACACACTATCAAGGAAAGTTTAATTAATCATAATTTTTTAATATACGTATGGGGCGCTTATCAATTATTATGTGAGCGTATAAAATAGTTCATTATGGAATATTTTTTATTTATTAATTATTCATTGTACTTGAGCAAATAAATCTTACTTATTTATAATTTTTAGTTTTTATAATTTTTTATTTTGAAAGTTATATTAGGATTATAAGTGTAATACCAAAGAAAATTGTTAATAATGCATTTTTAAATTTATTGTGTTATTCTTTTATAGTAGTATTTGATAAAACTAATAGAATAGGGTAGTTGCGTTTGCTTTTGTAATCTTAGAATTACTTTTCCAACGTGTATTATTTTTAATGAATTTTTATTTTATTTATTAGTTTTACATGCGCTTGAACAAATAAATCTTATTTATTACTAATTTTTTTATATTTGAGCGTGAATCCTGATTAGAAACGTACTAACAAAGAAAATTGTTTCGAATGCATTTTTGAATTTATTTCGGTATTAAATTTTTTTTATCAGTATTAAAATTGAAAAAAAATATATAAATGAACTAATGGAATTGCGGTAGTAGGTAGATGAATAGGGTAGTTGCGTTAGCGTTTGCAAACCCAGAATTCCTATACAACCGTGTAATTTATTTATTTTTTTACGATTATTTTCATTATTAGAAAATAATAATATTTTAATTGTTTTGCTTGAGTTTCTAATAGATTATGCGAAATTAATGTTAATGCAACAAAATTATTGTTGGTTGTTAAAATGGCAAAGTTTAATTATGGCGCATTTTTTAATTTCATTGTTTTTTGATATTTTTCTTCATAAGTTGTTAAAATATTTTGTTGTCTATAATCACGGCATTCTCGTTTATACATGTTAATGACTCCACCTATTTTCGCAAAAAATATAATTTTTTTTCATTTTACTTATTATAATTTTTTTTTATTCAAAAAAACATTTATTTGTTCTCGATTAATCTTGTTTAAGTGTAATATTTAATGTTATTTAAGATCTATTAGTTAATTTTTAACGTATCGCTTATCTTTTTATTGTGATAATTATGTCTACCGGATGGTATTTCTTTACCAACTAAGGACCTATAGGACATTGTGTACTGGATTTTCCAGTAGAGTATTGGATTTTGTCAGTTTCTCCTGGTCTACTAGTTTAATAAAAATTCTGGTTTTTGTACATTTTAGAAAATTCCCTAAAATTGAGTAAGTTTCCTTAAAAAAGTCCCTATTAAAATAGAATTTTGGTGCAGATTATTGCTTGCTTGACTATATAAATAAGTATCACTGATACATAATGAAGCGAGCCTCATTTATAACATTCAGTTAACTATCTTTGATGAATTTAATGTCTATTACTATTCAAAATTATGAATAAACATAATACAAAACATTTCAAGATCATTTAATGTTATCATAACTCGAAAAGCAATCACAACTGGAAAATATTGCAGTATTTCTATTTCGGTGACTATAAAAATCCCTATGTGTAAAATATTTAGTATATTTTGCAACAATTATCACGAAATGTATATTATTGCATGAAATCTACTGGAATTTTTCCTATCCGTTTTGGCAGCTATTAATAAACTGTACTGTCAATAGTGCTATCAGTGTTCATTTGTGGAGTATTAAGATAGTCAATATTGCTTTGCATTTAATATTTGTGAGATAAAAAATGTAGATTAGATAATGTCTGAAGAGATTGATGTTGAGGACATTTAAAAACAATTTAAAGTTCACTGGCCTTTTATTAAATTTATTATTGATTTGTCTATTTTGTTTTATTATTTAACTTTTCAATTTTTTTTCTTTAGTTTGTTCCAATAACTTTTTTATTTATTAATAAGGGTATGCGTGTTTTAGTGGATTTTTTTTCAAGTTATAGGCAAAGTAAGGCAACAATTGTTAATTGATAATTTTTATATATTTTTTTTAAGAGGGTTACTCTAGGTTTGATTGGCTACTTGCAAAGTCGCAATTTCACTTCTTTTTCATTCTGAAATCCCAATACCTTAAGTACTTGAGTCATCTTTTGTGTGGTGTAGGCCAAGCTCAATTAGTGGTTTTCGAATTTACATTTATGGGTGGTGTTAAGAGAACTTGCATACAAAAGACACGTTTGATTGGTTGTTGAGATGACAGCCCATTTTTTTAAAACAAACAAAGACCACTTCAACAGCTTGTTAAAATAGCTTTTATTGTTATTGTGGTATATAATTTCTTGTAATTATTTCAGTGGGTTAGCAGTATATTTGCGGTTTTTATTTTCGAATTTTTTTTTTTTTAAATTTATTTTTCTCACAAAAATTGATTAAATACATTTTCCAAATTTAAGTTATCGAACCTTTTGTTTTTATTATTATTCTTATGTTTAATTTGATTACTCTAACTTTTTTTTCTCTTATTATCTCTATTCTCAAACCTCTGTTACTGTTAGGGTATCGTGTATCTATCTCTGTTAGATTAAAAATTATCGAAAATCTTTGCGGTAACTGTTGCTACCTATGATACCAGAGACTTGAGAATGTGTGGATTTTTTTTTTTTTTTTTTTTTAAGAAGTGTGTGTGGAGGGGTGAAAAATCGAAATATTAGGTAAAATTCAGGAGAATGTTACAAATAAAAATCGTAGCTTATTAAGAATGCAGAAGAAATTAAAGTTATGAATTAGAAAAGGAATTGACTTTTTTTTCTTTCTAAAAGATATGTTTAGTGAAAACACTGTTTTCACAGAAAAATTAATTTGTAAAGAATGTATTTTAATGTTTTTTCTTTCTTTTTTTGTGAAGGGATTTGTTTATGAACCCGAATTTCGCCTAAAATGATCCCTGGTTTTATCTGTTTCTCTATTAAATAAAGCTAAGTTACAAGAACTTGGAAGAAATGGTGTGTTTTTTCTCCAAATTATGGAATTTATATAAATACTTTTTTTACATAAATACTTCATTACAAACCTGGTCCCTGACTTACAATAGTGAACTTCCTTCTTTTCAGTCTGTTCCTTTTATTCTTGCATCAGACTCATTTTACTGCACCCTTTTATTTTATAACACTGACTATGTATCAGTGCTTGGCGTTTATACTCGGTACCTACCGACTCTTGTACGACTAAATTCTATGTATTCAAGTACATTTTTAATTTTTTAAATTTATTTGGTTTACCACAGTTTTTATATTTATACAAGATTGATTTTATTCCGGGTGCATCCTGGTGCTGCTATTTTTTTTTTAAAAAACTAATTAAAAACCATTTATTTATAATAAAGTATTTTATTTGTTATTGTACGTTATTTGAAAAAAAAAGAAAGAAAGGAAATGTTTGTTTTAAGCTAATTAATAAGTGGCATTTATGATCGTTTTTGTCGAACGTTTTTTAAATTAGTTATGGGGTATATAATTACCCCATTTGTCTTATCATGCTCATTCTCTGCTACCATGAATCTGTTTCTGTTCTAATTTTATCTATTTATTTTTTATAATTTTTTTATTACACTGAGTTTATCTATCATCCATTTCTATATTTCTGTTTAACTTTGTGTTTTTAATTTCTGAATTTCTTCTTTAATCATAATGGATCTTGAATGTCCTTTAGTGTTAAATGATGGAAGTCATTACTATGAAATTTAAGACGGTAAGTTCAGCGTGGAAGAATGTTCTTAAAAATGCAGCAATCTGATAAGACCGTTTTAGCCGATTAGTGTTGTATTTCAGAACGTTTAATTTATGTTTTACACTGCTAATCTTCTTTAAATTTTCTTGTTTACTGTTTATCGTAATTGATGTTATTGTTTCGTGTCTATTCTAAGGATTATATAAAATTTCCTCACGTGTTATCTCTCCCCTTTAAAAAAAAATATCGTAGTGGGGGGTGGTGCGGAAATCCCGGACTCTTATCAGAAAGAATTATCTCTGGCGTTTGAAATTAAGCAGATCCGTGACTACGAAGTTCCCAGCCAAGAACCAGGACAAGGGGCTTATCTTTAATGCAACTGGAGGTCCAACATTTTATCGTACTTGATCTTGAAGACGTTGGTATGTCGAGCAAAGACACGAGCTGCTCGTATGGATATAATTGCTCTGAAGCAACCGAACCATCGTGAGAGTTGAAGCCATTCACTTTTTTTTTTATCATTCTCCGAACATCCATCTCACTGGATTTCTAATTCGAAGACTTTTTTAGTAATGAGTTTCTAAATGTGTGTACCCTTTCCTTTTATCAGATCTGCAGAGTTTGATGATAGCTGTCGATTGCATGAATGGACTCGTTTTCGATGTAAATTTATGTCGTTTAATGACCAGTTGTTTGTTCCTATTAAAGCGAATCGTGTGTTCATAAACCGAACTTGTTCCATGAATTGGTATGTTTTGAATCGATCATAACCGGACAACTTGCTTTCATGAGTTGTGTGTTTTCATTTGATATGGATGTGAATGATTTATCGCTGGCAGTTTAGATCTTGAAATAGATTAAAATAACGTTTTGTTTAATATTTATCAATCGGGAATCGTCTAGATGTTTGTAAAGGGTTGTTATTTAATGATGTTATGTGTAGCTTATAAATGTGAATTATTTCTTTGGTTTTTAATAGCCTCTGATATCTGAATGGGTGGTTTGGGATAATCTCTGATATTAGCTTAGTTCTAATTATATATATATTTGCATTTGCTGGAAGAGCATTTGAAGTGTTGGTTTCAAAATTAACTCAGTACATTTTCTCCCGAAATATTTTTCACTTTTTAAAATTTTTTTTTTTTTAAATCTTGTTCCTATCGTTATAACTCCTCTAGCGATTTTGCTCATAAAATGTACTAAAAGTTACATTATTTACATTACATTATTGCAAATGTGAAATTAATTTACCTAAGGAAAGCTCCTATCGAGTTTTTTTCTAAATTCATTTATTTAAATTTTTTAAAATTCATTTTTGTTTAATTCCTTAACATTAACAGAGCAACTTATGGAATCAAATGCTGTACTCTTTGTCGAAACATTGCTGAACATGATCTAATATTTGAATTGGCAAATACCTACTTTTCCTCCCTAGCGAAGCCGAATTATTGATCAGTCTTGTTGAATTTACATTTCTGACCAATTTATTACAATAATTTGAACCACCCCTTTAAAATTAAGTTTACAGTAACTTTGCTAAGAAATAATATTTAAACTATTTTTTTCAGGTGCATGTTAAGGGAATTTCTCTAACTTTGAATCAGGAAGTTTGTTCCACAATTTTATGATAGTGTTTGTACTATATAAGATTTAAATAAACTTTCAGAAGTTTATGCTAGAAAATAATTCTAAATAATGATATAGTGATCGTAGATTTCCCCCCGTAGATTTTAATTTTATGAAATTATAATCAATAAAAATTCATTCTGTTATAAATATATGAATAAAAATGTATTTTCTGTTATAAATGTATAAATAAAAATGTATTTTCTGTTATGAAAGATGAATAGAAATGTATTAAATCAATACCACGTCTAATCGGATTCCAGCAACAGGAAATCCTTCAAAATACTATTATAACAGAGACTTGTTAACAAAATATGTTTAAAAAAATGTAAGAAATTTTTGTTTTTAAATTGTACAGTTAAATCATTAGAAGAAACAATGCTGTTACTTTATATGTAGGGTAGAGCTCAGATAAAAGCGATCGGTGGGTTACTGGATTGTCCAATTATCTGGATTGTACAAGGACCTTCCTACCTTCTTCAATTTTTTTCCGATCAAAAAAGCATCTTTATTTTCGGAATATCTAAAGGTCGAAACTGCTTCTTTAAACGAATCTCAGTTCGTTCCATCTAATAGTTTTCGATAAAAGAACAATTTTCTTATGAAATTAGAAAAAAAAAGAAGAAAACAAATACACGTTATTTGTAACATGCTATAATAGGCAACAGGGTTGCAAAAAGCCCACCTGCCCAATAAAACCCGCCCGGGTTTTACTGGGTATAACCCACTCTGAAAAACCCGGTAAAACCCACCCTAAAGTGGGTTTTACTGGGTTTTTCTAAGATTGATTTTTTTTTTCATCCCCTGTATTATTAAAGAGCTATTCTATTGAAATATATATGTAATCTTGCCTAAAAAAAAAATTAACCTACAGTGAAGAAACTAATTGTGTTGGAGACTGGAGAGTCACCTTGCTGGCTAGATTTGACTGTATGGCCATTGATTCGCTTTCTATGCAAATAAAAAATTTTCCCCTAACATTTTTTAAGATTATAATATAAATAAAAAGTAATCCTGTGTTAAAATAAGTTTCAAATGTGTGACGTATGTGAGTACATAAAACATTTTGTATCATGATATATGAAGAAACTTTTTTCAGACTTTCACATCAATTTATTTGTATTAATTATCTATATGAAGTCAATTTATAAATTAAACTTAATTATTAATATTAAAATAAGCTTTTTTAAAATAAGGTACTTATCCCTGCCCTCTTATTTGAAAATCCTCCCATAAAAACATGAAAAACCCAGAAAAGCCCACTAGAACCCAGAAAAGCCCAATAAAACCCAGAAAAACCCACCCGGGTTGGGTTTTTCTACAAAAACCCGGGTTTTTTGCAACCCTGATAGGCAATGCTACTATTGCCAATCCTGAGCCTGGAAAAAGTGTGAAAGAAAGTTACTCGGTAACATTCTCATAGCCATTTTCTAAAGTGGTCCGATTATCCAGATATTTTGTTATCCGGATAGGCTTTAGTCCCGATTTGCCCGGATAATCGGCACTCTTCTGTAATTGTTTTGCTTTGCCTCATAGATAAATAAAGTACCTTGTAAGCGCAGCGGTTGCAAAGCTGTCATTGCAATAATAAGTAATACTCGCAATACTCATTTATTTTTTTTTCTCTCCAAAATCTTTCTCCCTTCTTGTTATATCTCGTTAGCGCTGATTGTTCTTTTTAAAATTCCATCAGCAGCCTAGAAGGTAGAAAAGAAATAACAGATCTGTGGCCCCAAGTTTTCCCTCTCCTGACAGATCCTAAACGGGTTTCCTAAAAAGAATGGGCAAGTATCTTCATCAAAGGGCGTAACAAGTTGTTTCTAGGGCTGTCATTCCTGGCAAAAGAGGGCCCGATTCCTTGATGAATAACGTGGGAGTCTTCTCTGGACGAATGCCAGCATCCAGCCTTCTTTGTTCCATCGAGACAACAGCCTCTAATGGTAATCTTCCATTGCTGAGGCATCTGCTCCCGGTTGCACATATGAATTTTTTTGTTCCTTGCCTCTTCAATTTACTTGATGAATGGTTTCACACTCTGCAGACATTCCTCCGATTGGATAGAAGCCTCATTGATACCTAACCTTTTCTGTTAAGCCGATTATTATTAGATTGTTCTTCTTTTTTTTTGTTCCCTTCACCTATTTATTTATTTTTTTCTTAAGCTTTTTGAGTCATTGAGTGCAGATGACTTCATCTGCCCTTCTAATTCTAAAATTTATCTTTGCCGTAAGTTAAAGGATTTCAATAGTGCTGGGTGTATCGTTTCCGTTTGTGTGTGGAAATTTTAAGTTAACGTTTTACAATTTTTTGTTTTATTTCAACCAGAATGTCATTCTGCATTGCATTTTGCTGAGTTTCTTATTTACATCTAGCATACAGGGCCTGGGTTGATGATCTGGTTGGGGTTTCGATCAATAGTTTCGAAACCAGTTTTTTTAAGTAATGGGATATTTTCTCATTTCTTGTTTTTTTTCTTCTTGTATTTAATGAAAAATGGCAAATAATGTAAAACTATTTTTATTCGAGAAAAAAAATGTTTTATAAATGATATTATAAGCAATATATTATTTTTAAATAATTTAATTTTAAATATCCCGAGATTATTTAAAAAAAAAATAATAATAAAGACCGGCTTTTTCTGGGAGTTCTTTATTTTAGATATTTAATTCATTTCATGTTTTTCTTTACGCAATATAAACTTATTAAATTTTTATTTATGAATTAGAGTATGGATTTTTTTTAAATCAAAGCATTGTTAAGACTTACTTTACCGCATTGTAACTCAAAAATACAATAATTTCCATTGTGTTATGGTGTTGCTGTTTTTTCGATGTCCAGTTGATGTCGATATTTTGCGATTCTTAAATATCAATGAATATTGCTCAAGAATTATTATTATTTAGGTTAGGAATGAATATTATTCAAGAATTAAATTTATTATTGTTGCTGATTAAGTGGGTCCGGATGCTTATTTTTTTTAATTGATTTATTTGTTGTGAAAAAAATTCTTTAGCATACAGAATTCTTCTTTAATGTTGCTGTATTAAGTTTCATGTTTATCGAGGTTATTATGAATTGTCCTTTTTATTTTGTGATGTATATTTTTCCTCGAGTCAGCTGCTCTCGTCTTTTATAAATCAAAAATGATCCTTTTTGGTGTACATTGAAATTTGTTTACCTACATCAACTCTCGGGGAAAATGATCGTAATCCCTTTGCTTTGAAATCTAGACTCAGTTATTTTTGGCGACGTTACTAGTTCATTTATTACATTAAGCCGGACGGAATAGGCACGGGATTAGTGAGCTGAATGCCAAAACTATATTTCTCTCCGGGTATGCCAAGAATATCTGTTCTTCGTCTTTTATGTGCATGATATGGCGCCAAATAACGTTAAAATATGAAATCGCCTACTTAATCTCTTCTTTATGTAATCTCCAACTGAATCCCTGGAAAATAAGTTGGTATAAGCTTCCTTTTGAAAACAGTATTGGTATTGTGTTCGCCAAATTTGAACGGGCAAAGCTTTTTTTTTTTCTTTTCTTTTCTTTTTTCTTTCCCCTCAAAATTTTATTCTTTCTGCGAGAGAAAAAAATAAGTTCTTCCGTCTGCTGTTCCCTCACATGGTCACCTGTATTTGTTATTTTTTGGGTGTTCTATTTTCATTGGGGAACCACAATGGGGTCCGTAACTGGAAAGGGGGTGAGACCCCTCATTTAGAATCTTGGTAGCAGGGCATGAAAGTATCTTTTTGGGAAACTCTTGCTTGCACTTTTGTGTTCCAAACACCCTTGAAAGGGCGGTAACAGTGGGGCTTGTTATCGATCTTGGAATGCAAGGTGGTTCTAACCTATGCCTTGTGAATCCTTTTTTCCTGTTCCTACATGATTTATTTGTCAGGTTGAAGTCGGCTTTTTCCGCTTCAAGAACTATACCGACTTATTCTAAAATTGTTTGTTGGAAATATTCTTTAACATAATGTTTCTTTGTCTCCGCATTATTTAATGTAAACAGCTTTAAAAACCAGAATGGCACCTGTGAGAGCACGTTAACTCTATCTCTGGGTTAAATCAGCTTTTTGCTTTTAAAATATCTGTAAAAAAACAAATATCACGTAAAGAACACCGATAAAATAAAGTTATTATTAGTGAACCTTGTTTGTTTCTAAAAAGTTTTAAAAACGAGTTTGTTGTCCTGGAAATAATTATTCTACAAAATATTTGTGCCAATTTTAAAATTCTTTTATTACTACGAGACGCATCGATTCGAAGAATTCAGGTGGGTTATAGGTATAGAACAGAATTCAAAATACTCTTCAATTTTATGAACTAATATCAGAAAGGGATAATGGGTATATAATTGAGATAGCTGTCGCGAGTGGCACTTAACAGGTTCATGAGTTTCTTTAGAATAAATGAATTATAATGGTTTAATAATATGTATTTTTTCCCACGATTGATACTAGTTTATCCTAGTTACTTATTCAGCTAAGGTTTTTAGTTAAAGTGATGTATTCTTTAATATCAGCAGTCTTAATTCTTATTTTTCTCAGCCTTAATTCTTATTTTTCTCATTTATTTTTGTATCTAAATGTATAGCTTAGAAAAATTGTATCCGAAAATTTTGTTTCGTAATTGATTACCGGATTGCTTCTTGTATTATAGTTTTTAAACATTTTGCTTAGAATCATTTTGGGTACCTGGTTATTAAAAGGTAACCTATAATAATAATTAGAAATGTGAGAAGTTAAGAGAGTTTCGTCTGAGATTTTTTTTTCTTCCTGTTCAGCCCAATTACCTACTGTTAAATTTCTTGTTAATATTAATGTTTATTTAGCAACTTCATTGCGTGAAATGAAGTAAGCTGCTGAAATCGTGGCATTATTCATATGGGGGCTTATTTATTTTTTAGAAAAGGAAAAAATTATATCAACTTTATTAGAGGAAGTTATATTTCTCACCTAAATTAAGTTTTTGTTCCTTATTTCCTGCAGCTTTTGATTTTAAATTATTTTTTTTTTGTTTTGCTTCATCGTTATTCAGTCTACAGAGTTCCGTGACTCCTAAATTTTGCGATTGATCATGTTCGTGTTGAACTTCAACCTGTTCTTGGACTTCATTAAAAAATATTTCGTTAATTTGCCGATTACAAATAGTAAAATGTTTTTAATATTTCACGGCGCTAGTGAGTTGTAGTTAAAAGAAGGCACCACGGAGCCATTTTTGTGAACTTGTCTGTAGTATGGTTTATTTATGTAGTTAGTTTGAGAACTTCCCCTCTTTTCATTTTTGGATTGTGGTGAGATTATATTTCTTTCTGCAAAAAGTTACTGGAATTCTATGCTTTCTGGCTATCTTTAATGTATCTCACTGGAAATAACAAACATGAATGTATGCAAACGAACCAGCTTTACCTAAGCTTTTATTTGTCATCGATATGGAATACCATGCAGGAGTAACTTGATACCCTTTGTGCCTACTCCCAAGAGTTTGGATATCATAATTCTCATGTCAAGCTTTGCGACCATCCCAAATCAGTGCTATGAGGGCTTTCATTTCAGTCCTCCCAACTTTTTGCGCCCCTATTGAAAGTAACCAATCGTCAGCCATGTTGCAAGTTTTTGAAGCGGAAAGCTTTTTGTTCAAATTGTGGGCTTGTGGTTGTGCCACACAATGGAGGGGTCGAAAAAAGATATTCTTTGTTGTTTGGATGAAAAGAACTTGCCCCTCCGATAAGTTAAGATATCCAATGCTTCAACGACATCTCGTAAAGCATATCACAATTTTGTGTGCCAATATCGAAGGGGACGCGTTTAGCTGTGGCAGATGGTCCAGCTGTTAGGAACTGCATATCGAATCGTTACATCCATGATACAGGAAAGGAAGTTCAGGTGATCCATTCATCTGTGTTATTCAGCTTGTTATTTGGGAATTGTGTTTTTATTTTCCGCCTGGTACACAAATGTGTTTTTTTTTTTTTCTGGTGCAACTTTGCACTTTGAATGTGGTTCTCTTATATTTATCTTAAAATATTTTCTTCTTCATTAGGGCGAATCTGGTTGAATTATAACCTGGTTCAACCAAACTATAAATAACCTTAAAAAATTAACACTTTTTAACGTAAATAATATAAATCTACTATGCAGCATGTTTTTACCCCCTTTATTTTTAAAATTTGTTTTGTGTCGAAATTGAATAAAGTAATTAATTATCATCAAACAATGAGGTTCACGAAATAAATATGTAATAGCAATAACCAGAATTTAAAAAAATTGTGAAATTCTCAAGCTGAACTTCAGATTTAAGCCAATCTAAACGCTATCATTGCGTATCCGTTCCATACACTTGACCTCACAGCCCTTCATCTCAATCTTAAAAAAACGAATGGTGCTAAATAATTTAAACTTATTCGAAATTTTGAATTGGTAACAATCGTCTCGTAAGTTTTTACTGTTTAAATGAATAGAAATTAACAGTAATGCCTTTGGATTTCATTAAATAAAATAGTTATATATATATATATATATATATATCAGGGGTCTGTTTAGAAGAAATTTGGGTCCGTTAACGGAACCTTCGCAAAATATCTTTTCATAAAAACGGACCCTTCTTAAATTTGTTTTTCTTCATTATTGTTTTGTTAATCGAATATGCCCTTCCCAGGAAGGGGAGGGGGGAGGGGAAGAAAGACAGATGTAAACGAACTAAATTTTGTCTTCGGCGGACGCTTCTTCCTTTATTCGTTCGAAATGAATATTCTGCGTTCAGCAGTATAGGCTAAATACCAAATATTTATGTTGCATCGCTGATTTAGTAGCTGCAATTGCTGTTTATTTTTAAAATTTAATTTTTTTAATTATAATTTTACAGTGTTGAGCATAATCTTGTATGCCTTTACAATTTAAAAACTCCTTGAAAAAGTTTTTTTTTTTGCAATAACGGACCCTATTTGCACAAATTCACAAAAACGCACCTTGGTTGAAAGAATGTGACTTAACGTTTATTTTATACTCACAAATTACGATTAATTTTTTCACAATTTAACAAAAACGGACCTTTCACAAAATGTCTGGACAGACCTCTGTATATATATATATATAATTTGTCGGAGGCTTCGTTGTTTTTACAATTTATCCTAATTAATTTAAAGTTATTTACTAAATACTAAAATTAAAATAAGAGATTAAGAGTGTAGTAGGCCAAAAACATTATTGCTCTCTTTTTTCCCGTTATAATATGAACCCTTATTTCACTCCGGCACATTGCTTAAATTAAGAAATATCAATTTGTCGAAAATCTAAAACAGTTTCATGAAATCAATTTTGGTCTTAAACTCAAGAGAGACAGACCATTATTGGTTCGCATCCTGCAATGAAAGTCTCATTCGTCGAGGGGAAAGGCCTGAAAATGACGGAAGACATCTTCAGCACCTCGGAGTGGTCCCCAATTAGAGACTCGTCTTTCTTGCCATTTATTGATCCATCTCCCACAGTTTCTTCGTGTATTGGGGTGCACTGTTGGCGTGAACTGTGCTGTCCTCATCACCTCATTGATTTGGCGAACAGAAAAGCTGAATAGGCAGTTTCCGTATCTCCTGACTTGCTTCCAATAATAATTTGTGGACCGTAGGTAATCTATTGTTTTAGGGTGGCTCGCTTGCTACTTTCAAGTTAAGGTATTCTGAACTCAAAATATATTTTATTTGGTGAAGATGTTATAAATTCTAAATATCAAAATGCAAACAAATTACTGGGAGAGAACTTATCCAATGCTTAATACTAAGTTGTCGTTTCATAATTTATTCTTATTTTGGTATGTTAAATATTTCTTTTCAGCATTTGAAATTTCGTGGCTTACTCTACGCTTATCAGAACTCGCTTTTTCTATACTTTAAATTTTAAATTAGTCATGGAGGTGAAAGAAAATTCGCGACGAAAGTTTTCTCCCATGGTATGGCGTTCTCTTAACTTTGAATGGTGGTGATGGCCGTTCAAAAGTTGCTGTAAACCGTGAACGTATCTTTGTGCTATTTTTCCACAATTTGGGGATGTTCTTCTAATTCTCTTTTCTTGGGTTAAGTCGTTCTTTGCTTTGCTCACACAAACCTTTATGTGTATGTGAATAAATAAATACCTTATCTGGCGTTTTCAATTCAATTTTTTCTTAAAAAGTAATTTAAAAAAATACATACTAAATTTGTGTGGTCTGTTATTTGGTCTGCTACGTAAAAGTGATTTCTGTATTGTCAATGCTTTCAATGTAGCAATATTTTAATCGAAAAAAAATGGAAGTATAAATTTTTAGGTGGTGCAGCTATTTTCAGCAGTATCAACTATTACAGTCAGACCTGGTTTACAGATCTCGGGGCCCCTTAGGAGAAGGGAGCCTTTGAAAAAGTCGACAAGTTTCAGTTAACGTGCATGGTTTCCATAGAAATTTAATTTAGCTAAGCTATGAAGAAAAGAATAATGAATTTTATTCATAATGTAAGAATTGTTGGTGAGAATGGTGCAAATTATCTTGGGATCAAGATATTTGCTCTCAGTATGGAGTAAATATTCTTTTTCTTTTCATGTGTAATTTGAGGTGCGGGGGAGGGACTTTTCACAGGTTGGGGACCTTGAGCATGTGCCCGGAATACCCTTCCGTAAATAAAACCCTGATAACACTATCAATTTATTATTTTTTTGTTTGTTTGTTTGATTTTAGGTCGGGTATATTGACTAAAGTGAAATTTAAAGTTTTGATTTTTATCATCATTACTTAAATATTATTTATAAAAAGTAATTTGAATGAAAAGATGTAATCTAGAAAATATCAATTTTTCAGTCTTTTTTATACGTTCATACTGCTTACATTGTAAATAAAAAACCGCTTTAAAATTATGGGGATCAAATTTTATGAATTTGCGTGCTTATCGTTATTTATCCAGAATCGTTATTTAATTCAGCAATTTCCAATTTTTATTTATTTTTTTTTTTAATTTATTATTTTTTTTTTTGGTTGTGGAACTCTAAATGATCCATCTTCCTTTTTAGCGGAACCCCAACTTCGTATTTAAAGTTTATTAGCGATTGTATACTTATTAACCAAAAAAAAGTCTGCTAATTATTTGGAAATTGTTTGATGTGCTAATTATTGTCCCCCTTTTATCAATATTAGTTTTAAAATGAGATTTTATATCAGGCAGTTAAATTTCCCAGGGCTAAACTTGTATCGATTTACAATTTAAAATCTCATTTAAAAAGTTTTTTGCAACAACCGGACCCTATTTGCACAAAGTCATAAAAGCAGGATCCTGGTTGAAAGAATGAGAATAATTTTTCCCCAATTTCACAAGAACCGGACCTTTCACAAAATGTCTGGACAGACCCCTGGTATATCCTTTTCATAATTTAAATGTATTGGTATTTCTATAAGTATAAATTTTTATATTTTCCTCTGGCATTTTATTTAAATGATTTCTTTAAGTAAACCGAAATATTAATTAAATGGATTAATTGTTTAGATATAAACATAATGAAGGATTTCATAAATCGTAACTGGTGTAATTCTCGGAACCCCGTCGATTCTTCCTTGGAACGCCATGATTCTGTGGAACTTCTTTAGGGAATCGCTGATTTAGTGCATCCATGATTAGATAATTTTCTACAGTGTCATTGTTTAAAAGTATGTAAATATGCTGCCCCATCAGTAAATTGCAACTAGTTACTTGCAACCCCTAATGGTAATGTTCATTGAGTTAAAGATTTGTACTTTGTGTAATGATGTTTTGTTGTTCTGTTTTCTAAAACGTAAACTTGACTCCATTAATGTGCCATTAATGCTAGTACGTGCACAAAAGGGCGTCGCTGTTTGGGGGGAAAAGAATGGCACAGTTCTTTGAAAAGATACATTGTTTCCGAGAAAGAGACACTTATCTTTTTCAAAGGTCAAACTTCACTTAACGATTTAAAAAAGATAAAATGTTAAAAAGAACAACGAACGTTGGAAAATTGTTTAAAAGTAATTTTAAGTTGTCATAAATAACATGCTGACAGCAGTGTATGATTTCGAAGGTCAAATTACCATACTACATGCTCCGTGTTATAAACGGGGGGTGTATTGTTAACATCAATTATTATTTAGTCTAGTTAACATCAATTATTATTAATAAATGGTAACCAAACCGAATGCACAGCATTTAAAAAGAATCAAATCTAAATAATTAATTTGTAACTTAAGTTTTTATTTCTATAAAACTACAAGATTATTCTAAATAAATGCTTGACTTATAAATATTTTTAACATTACTTAAAATTATTACTTAAGAAACCTAACAAAATGAAAAATAACTGTAGTGTTGCCATTAGAAAGAGAAGTAACCGAGTTTATGGTGCCGCATTATATATATATATATATATATATATATATATATATATATATATATATATATATATATATATATATATATATATATATATATATATATATATATATATATATATATATACAAACTACATTTATTATTGTTTTAATCGTGTTTTTCCGCTATAGCTTTTTGAATTAAAGCGAACATATTAGCATATTTTTAATCACTATGATTTAAAAACTCATTTTAAAAAAAAAAATTCTATGTCTTCCATTCTTTCGCTGTTAATTATTCTAGATTTGTTAGATATTTTAAGATCGCCTCTTTATGTAATAATATTGTTCTTGCAAAGATAGTTTATCGCTTATAGCCTTTATGTTTCATTATTCTCTCTTCTTTACATTACATTATCTTTTTTTTCTTATTCTTTTTCTTCATTCTTTCCATTTTTCCTCTCCACTTAAAAGCATTTAATTTTATTTTTCTACACTCAGTTCCTATCTTTCGTCGAACATGCCTTGCAGATGAGGTTCACATCGATAAAAGATAAGAATATTCAAGTGCTCTTTACGACTATAAATAAATACTGGCTCTGTTTTGCTTTGGCGACTATTATTGCTGCCATTTTATGATTTGTTAGCTTTCACTTTACGCTCTTCTTCTTCTTTTTTTTTTAATCTCTAAAATACGTGTTGGCGTCCGCTTATAGTATTTATTTCTGAGGGGGCGTTCACTTTTGGGGGCCCTTATTTAATGTGTTTGATGAAGTAAATGCGCCGTTGATTGTTTTGAGGTTTTTATGATCTGGTTCGCAAGTTAATAAATGTCCAAGTTAAAAGTGGTTATCTTTTTTATGCCTTTTTTTCTCCGTTCAATAACATATTCGAAGTGTTTGCTTTTAATTTATTTTTCTGCGAGAAA